>NC_090790.1:2862500-3080000 GCF_040054535.1 Antennarius striatus | reverse complement strand
CACACACAGGACATAATCACTGTTTCACACTGAGCATACAGGGAGTTTCATTGTATTTGTGTTTGTGAAGGTTTCTCTTGGGCCTCACCATTATTACTTCTTATTTTCACATGAATGAAGACCAATGGAATGAAAATTAAATGGAAGAGTTGACCCAAATCTTCAAATCCAGTCTACTGATGGATTTAAGTCAGTAAACTGTTGTTTTGGAAATGAAACTACAGTATTTTCCGCACTATAAGGCGCACTGGACTATAAGGCACACCCTCAATAATTTGTTTGTTTTATAATTTATTTCATATATAAGGCGCATCGGATTATAAGGCGCACACAATAAAAAATAAATAAAATTTATTTGATAAACTGCGGCGGCTGTAGTTGTGCAATCCGTCCACTAGATAGAGCTGCGCTGCTCAGGCAGTCATGATTGCATTCCTGACTTCCTGACTACCTTTGGATGGCCCCTATTGTTATGTCAATAAGCCATTCTGAGCCTCATCAAGGAAACCTGATCACTTGATCACTTTGCCATCTTAGAAAGAAGTCAACATGCATATTAAAAGGGGCGGCACTGGCTCAGTGGTAAAGCAGGCGGTAGAGCGGATCGTCCTATGACGATCAGCGGTTCGATTCCCGCTCCCGCCCAAAAAAAAAAAAAAAATACCCGGAGGTGAGCTGACAGTGGGAGGTGTCAGCCCACCTCTGGAGCACTGCCGAGGCGCCCCTGAGCAAGGTGCCGTCCCCTTTACAAATTGCTCATTTAAGGCACACCAAGATGGAGCTGCCTGCCACTCTACCTCCCTTGCATGCCTACAGGCCCCCTTGTGTATGTGTGTGTGTTACAGGGGCCTGTACACACCAATATATATATGCATGTGTTTGAATCATTAGCTAGAGTGTGCATTCTTAATTTCCCTCCGGGGATCAAAACAGTATATTAAAATTAAATTTAAAAAATTAAAATTAAATTAGAAACCTGACATTAAAAACTGGTTAAATTCATTATGAGTGCAGTCAGTGCGAACAGAGCGGATTATTTCCTGATCTGAAGTTCGAAGCAGATATTTAAGCTCCGACATTCGTCTTTGTTTATTAATTAAATATTGTTTCGATCAATCGGTAGTCCAGTCGGAGGTGAGGTGGAGCTATTTGCTGCTGTGTGTCCTAAACAATTTTTTAACTAGTTTTTAATGTCAGGCTGCTAATTTACTGGCAAATGTGCCGCTGTTTTACTCCTAGAACTGACTTCAACGTCGGTGTCTCACCGCCGTGGATCTCAACGCACGTTGCTGCAGACAGAATACACAAGCCTGAATGCCCCCCTCCGCTGACCCCCCAGAGCTATCAACTACATTTGTAAATCAATTGCAGCACACCCTTTGGCACCTTTGTCTAGCAGTGACTTTGCTCTTGAAATTTCAGAAATGGCCGGAAGTTTAGCTTTGAGGGTCTTTCATTCACCTTTATGCCAGTTTCTCCGTGTGTTTCCACAGACTAATAGAATGGACCGTCACTAGATTCCAGCACAATGGCATTTTAAGACCAATTCAGTTTAAAGTGGGTTATTTCCAACGCCAAATAGTTAGGAAATACTGAGATCAGTCAGTCAAACTTTATTAATAGAATTGTTGAAAGTTCCTTATGTTTTGCTACGTAATCACCGGTGCTCCTACAGTCTGCTCTACCGCCTGAGAGCAGCTCAGTCAGAGTCGGGACTTTGGTGACACCCCTTGACTACTGTTGTTAGGGGGCGTGGGCCCGAGTGCCTTGTGAGGGGGCTCCTCTGGTGGCGGAGTGAGGCATGACTGGCGGCCAGACTGCCGTTTTTTTTTCAGCAATCATGTTTTTAACCAATATTAATATGAATATTAATCCATACATAAGACGAATGTAGCCGCAAGAGGACACAAGCCAGTGTCTTATTGTGCCGGTCCCAAGCCCGGATAAATACAGAGGGTTGCGTCAGGAAGGGCATCCGGCGTAAAACTTTTGCCAAATCAAAGATGCGAATCAAACCTATGACTTCCATACCGAATCGGTCGAGGCCCGGGTTAACAACGACCGCCATCGGCGCTGTTGACCTACAGGGCGCCAGTGGAAATTGGATTACTGTTGGTCGAAGAAGGAGAGGAGGAAAGTGCGTTCGCTCGAAGAAAGAGAAGAGGAACACCAAGAGTATAGGACTAAGAGAAGGGATGTTGAATGTTGGAACTATGACAGGAAAAGGTAGAGAGTTGGTTGACATGATGCAGAGAAGGAAGGTAGACATACTGTGTGTACAGGAGACCAGGTGGAAAGGTAGCAAGGCTAGAAGTTTAGGAGCAGGGTTCAAGTTGTTCTTTCATGGTATAGATGGGAAGAGAAATGGAGTAGGAGTTATCGTGAAGGAGGAGTTTGTTAGGAATGTCCTGGAGGTAAAAAGAGTGTCGGATAGAGTGATGAGTCTGAAGCTAGAAATAGAAGGTGTGATGTTCAATGTCGTTAGCGGGTATGCTCCACAGGTAGGATGTGAGCTGGAGGAGAAGAATAAATTCTGGTCGGACTTTGATGAAGTGATGCAGAGTATGCCTAGAAGTGAGAGAGTTGTCATTGGAGCAGACTTCAATGGACATGTTGGTGCAGGAAACAGAGGTGATGAGGATGTGATGGGCAGGTTTGGTATCCATGAGAGGAACACAGAAGGTAGTTGATAGATGGTAGTTGACTTTGCAAAAAGGATGGAAATGGCTGTACTGAATACTTTCTTCCAGAAGAGGCAGGAACATAGAGTGACCTATAAGAGTGGAGGTAGGAGCACACAGGTAGACTACATCTTGTGTAGACGGTGTAACTTGAAGGAGATCAGTGACTGTAAAGTAGTGGTAGGTGAGAGTGTAGCCAAACAGCATAGGATGGTGGTGTGTAGGAAGACTCTGGTGGTGAGGAAGATGAAGAGGACAAAGGCAGAGCAGAGAACGAAATGGTGGAAGCTGAAAAAGGAAGAGTGTTGCATGACTTTTAGGAAGGAGTTAAGACAGGCTCTGGGTGGTCAGGGAGTGCTTCCAGGTGACTGGACAACTACAGCTAATGTGATCAGGGAGACAGGTAGGAGAGTACTTGGTGTGTCATCTGGAAAGAAAGTAGATAAGGAGACTTGGTGGTGGAATGAGGAGGTACAGGTGTGTATACAGAGAAAGAGGTTAGCTAAGAAGAAGTGGGACACTGAGAGGACTGAGGAGAGTAAACAGGAGTACAGGGAGATGCAGCGTAAGGTGAAGGTAGAGGTAGCAAAGGCCAAACAAGAAGCTTATGATGACTTGTATGCTAGGTTGGACAGTAAGGAGGGAGAGACTGACTATTGACAGGTGCCAGTAGTGTGATGGGAAGATGGAAAGAGTACTTTGAAGAGTTGATGAACGTGGAAAATGAGAGAGAACAAAGACTAGAAGAGGTGACTGTTGTGGACCAGGATGTAGCAAAGATTAGTCAGGATGAAGTGAGGAGGGCACTGAAGAGGATGAAGAGTGGAAAGGCAGTTGGTCCTGATGATATACCTGTAGAGGTATGGAAGTGTCTAGGAGAGGTGGCAGTAGAGTTTCTGACTGGGTTGTTCAACAGGATCTTAGATAGTGAGAAGATGCCTGAGGAATGGAGGAGAAGTGTGCTGGTGCCCATTTTTAAGAACAAGGGAGATTTGCAGAGTTGTGACAACTACAGAGGAATAAAGTTGATGAGCCATACGATGAAGTTGCGCCGCTGGTGTAGTGGTATCATGCAAGATTCCCATTCTTGCGACCCGGGTTCGATTCCCGGGCGGCGCACCTCCTTTTAGATCTGGAGAAAGCTTATGACAGGGTGCCCAGAGAGGAACTGTGGTATTGTATGAGGAAGTCTGGAGTGGCAGAGAAGTATGTTAGAACGGTGCAGGACATGTATGAAGACTGTAAGACAGTGGTGAGGTGTGCTGTAGGTGTGACAGAGGAGTTCAAGGTGGAGGTGGGACTGCATCAGGGATCAGCTCTGAGCCCCTTCTTGTTTGCCATGGTGATGGACAGGCTGACAGACGAGGTTAGACAGGAATCTCCATGGACTATGATGTTTGCAGATGACATTGTGATCTGTAGTGAGAACAGGGAACAGGTGGAGGAGAAGCTAGAGAAGTGGAGGTTTGTCCTGGAAAGGAGAGGAATGAAGGTTAGCCGCAGTAAGACAGAGTACATGTGTGTGAATGAGAGGGACCCAAGTGGAAGAGTGAGGTTAGAGGGAGAAGAGATCAAGAAGGTGGAGGATTTTAAGTACTTAGGCTCAACAGTCCAGAGCAATGGAGAGTGTGGAAAAGAGGTGAAGAAGCGTGTCCAGGCAGGATGGAACGGGTGGAGGAAAGTGTCAGGTGTGATGTGTGATAGAAGAGTTTCAGCTAAAATGAAGGGAAAGGTGTACAAAACTGTGGTGAGACCAGCGATGTTGTTTGGTCTAGAGACAATGTCACTGAGGAAAAGACAGGAGACAGAGCTGGAGGTAGCAGAGATGAAGATGCTGAGGTTCTCTCTGGGAGTGACCAGGAAGGATAGGATCAGGAATGAGTATATCAGAGGGACAGCACATGTTAGAGGTTTTGGAGATAAAGTCAGAGAGGCCAGACTGAGATGGTTTGGACATGTCCAGAGGAGAGATAGTGAATATATTGGTAGAAGGATGCTGAGTTTTGAACTGCCAGGCAGGAGGCCTAGAGGAAGACCAAAGAGGAGGTTTATGGATGTAATGAGGGAAGACATGAAGGTAGTTGGTGTGAGAGAAGAGGATTCAAAGGACAGGGCTAGATGGAGGAAATTGATTCGCTGTGGCGACCCCTGAAGGGAAAAGCCGAAAGGAAAAGAAGAAGAAGAAGAAGAAGCCATACGATGAAGTTATGGGAAAGAGTAGTGGAAGCTAGACTAAGGGCAGAAGTGAACATTTGTGAGCAACAGTATGGTTTCATACCAAAAAAGAGTACTACAGATGCAGTATTTGCTTTGAGAATGTTGATAGAGAAGTACAGAGAAGGCCAGAGGGAGCTCCATTGTGTTTTTGTAGATCTGGAGAAAGCTTATGACAGGGTGCCCAGAGAGGAACTGTGGTATTGTATGAGGAAGTCTGGAGTGGCAGAGAAGTATTTTAGAGCAGTGCAGGACATGTATGAGGACTGTAAGACAGTGGTGAGGTGTGCTGTAGGTGTGACAGAGGAGTTCAAGGTGGAGGTGGGACTGCATCAGGGATCAGCTCTGAGCCCCTTCTTGTTCGCTATGGTGATGGACAGGCTGACAGACGAGGTTAGACAGGAATCTCCATGGACTATGTTTGCAGATGACATTGTCATCTGTAGTGAGAGCAGGGAACAGGTGGAGGAGAAGCTAGAGAGGTGGAGGTTTGTCCTGGAAAGGAGAGGAATGAAGGTTAGCCACAGTAAGACAGAGTACATGAGTGTGAATGAGAGGGACCCAAGTGGAAGAGTGAGGTTACAGGGAGAAGAGATCAAGAAGGTGGAGGATTTTAAGTACTTAGGCTCAACAGTCCAGAGCAATGGAGAGTGTGGAAAAGAGATGAAGAAGCGTGTACAGGCAGGATGGTACGGGTGGAGAAAAGTGTCAGGTGTGATGTGTGATAGAAGAGTTTCAGCTAAAATGAAAGGAAAGGTGTACAAAACTGTGGTGAGACCAGCGATGCTATTTGGTCTAGAGACAGTGTCACTGAGGAAAAGACAGGAGACAGAGCTAGAGGTAGCAGAGATGAAGATGCTGAGGTTCTCTCTGGGAGTGACCAGGAAGGATAGGATCAGGAATGAGTACATCAGAGGGACAGCACATGTTAGAGGTTTTGGAGATAAAGCCAGAGAGGCCAGACTGAGATGGTTTGGACATGTCCAGAGGAGAGATAGTGAATATATTGGTAGAAGGATGTTGAGTTTTGAACTGCCAGGCAGGAGGCCTAGAGGAAGACCAAAGAGGAGGTTTATGGATGTAATGAGGGAAGACATGAAGGTAGTTGGTGTGAGAGAAGAGGATTCAAAGGACAGGGTTAGATGGAGGCAATTGATTCGCTGTGGCGACCCCTGAAGGGAAAAGCCGAAAGGAAAAGAAGAAGAAGAATCCATATATAAGACGCACCGGATTATAAGGCACAGTACGGGTTTATGAGAAAATTTTAGGCTTTTAGGTGCGCCGTATAGTGCGGAAAATACGGTAATCTACAGGTCTGTTTCTCTGAGTTTGAAGATAATCAAGGATATTTGTGCTGAGATAAGCTTTATATAAGTTATTTTTATACTATTGTTACGGCCGTAGCTCATCTGTTTGTATTGTGTGTCCCTCTGCGGCCCTGCCTCTGAGCTGCTGGCATTGCACTGCTCTGCTCCCGGATGCTCTGCCCTCCATCAGTGCCAGGTGTGGTGCCTCTGGGACTCCTGGCCAACCCATCTCCTAATTGGTGTGCCGTCTTCCTTAATAGGCCCAAGCCCTGCCTCGTCACCTGGAATGGACTGCTTAAAAGCTCTGCATAGCCATTCAGTCAGGGCGACTGTCTGACTGTGGCAGCACGCCTTTGAGAGCTCATCGAACTGTGACCTTGTGATTTGTGACCTTGTGATTCAGACTTTGTGAGTTTTGGATTAGTGTACACCCTCATTTAAGATCTGGTTGTGTTTTTGTTCCATTTTGTAAATTTGTGTTAGGGAAGTTTGCATTTTTGAATCTCCTAAAGAGTCCTAAATTGACAGTGTATATATATATATATATATATATATATATATATATATATATATATATTGTATAAAAATAACATCTTAAAATATATATTTAAGACGCAGGCCAGTTTAAACTAATTTTATCAGACAGACATCCCTTCATATAAAAGCGGCTTTCCTTTACATCATAGATTAAATTATCAAGTCTGCATTATTGCTGCCCATGAACTCATCACACCCAACTAAAATGAAACCAAAAGACACAGTGTATGAAAACTCACTGTGTGGGTGAATGAAAGGTCCACTTTCCAGATGGCTCCACTTGAATCCTACAAGAACACGTATTTTACAAATCAAGGTTTGAGCTTTGGTGGAGGCCGGGCTACATTAGGAATCAAAAATGATCTCTAACCTGAGCGAACCACATGGTGGAGTCTGGCTGGGAGCTCCTCACCATAGAGCAGATACAGACATTACGTCCTACTAACTTCTCATTCATGGGGTCAAGTTCATACTTGCTGCCACCAGTTGCAAAGTCGATACTGTCAATGTCCCAGACCTGTAGGGGACAAGGAGTGGTAGCAAAGAGATATTGAGCAGGTTGAATCTTATTACAGAGAGCCTCTCTGGGAACCATCACCCCATGCTGCAGATGATGCAGAATGCTGAGAAGAATCAAAACCTCCTTGAAACTTAAACTACAATGACATTCAGAGAATACACTTCCTCCAATGTCGAACAATCCCTTTGATACACCAGATCTGGTTCCAGGCACAAACAACCCTCTAACCCAGGGGTCTCCAAACTTTTTCCTGTAAGGGCCTCATAACTTTTTCCTTCTCTGGTGGGGGGCCAGGCTCAGTTTGTAACAGTAAAACTGACAATCACAGGGGTGCTTAAATGTAAACATTTATTGTCTTCCAGAACCAAATATTAATAACCCTTTCTGGTTATGATGTCATGTGGGAGGGCGGCATAGAAGTCAATGAGACTGACGGGCTTGAATGTGTCTTTCAAAACATCACAGTTCTGTAACTCGGCCAACTCAAACTGATCAGAAGGCTGGGCTTCATTGATGTCGGCAACAAAGGGGTTCTGGGAAAAGACGGATTTTTTTAAAATTAGCATGTAGTTCACAGAATCACACACAGAACTCCACCTTCAGCATTTCCAGTGCTTTCACACACCTTTCAGCTGGAACAGGACTGCTGGGTTTCTTGCAAAGGTGTTAGGTAGCAGGGAGTTGGATGAAGTTGTGCTTTTTCACTTGTTCCAAACCAGCACTAGTTTCACCTCAAATGTTTTTATGTGTGGAATACATGTAGCAAATGAGTTTCCTCTGGCCTCGTAGCTGCAAGTTCAGGCTGTTCAGCATTTCTGACACGTCTGTTAAAAATGCAAGTTTCTTTTCCCATTCTGGATCGATCAGATCCGGAACCGATTTGTTGGGGGGCATTTTTCTTGTACTGTTCAAGGGGCCGTGCCAAATGCGGAGGTGGGCCGCATCCGGCCCAGGTTTGGGGACCACTGCTCTAACCCAAAGGTTCCACAAGTGGGTTTGTGAGAACATTACGAGGGGTTCTAAAATTGTTAAAATAATAAAATAAAATATTGACACTGTACTGTAATGATAATAATAATAATAATAATAATAATAATAATAATAATAATAATAATAATAACTTCTTTTTTTTAAACAGACACAGATTAGAACTTTAGGTACTTATCATCAGAACCTTTCCAATTAGGAAGCTGATGCCAACTTCCACCATACATTAATATACCAGATGTACAAACAAAGAGACTTCAGTCTGTTGGCTCAAATAAAGGCTACATTTTAAAATGCATTGGCATTTTCCTGTTTGAAAACTGAAGCATCACATTCAGCTGCATATTGCTGAACCCTGTTTCAACTTGGCTTCATAGGAGCAACGAAAAAAAATGAAAATATTGTCTCTTGCTATTAGAACTTGATAATGACATTAATGATGAGGAGATGTTACAGCAGGTGTCTCACCCTGATCATTCCATCAGAACCAAAAGTCATCATCTGTCCTTCTTCCAAGAAAAAGGGATGGGAGGTCCCTTTGTGGCACCTCTGACCGTTCGTACGACCGATCTCCATCCTGATGGTGCTGTGTTCCCAAAGCAGCAAGTTCCCCCAGCTTGAACCAGACACCACCTAACAGGAGAGAGAAGGAGGAGGGAGGACATAGACGTACTCTTGAATCTCATACCTGAGTATTTTTTGATTAAGTCAAGTAAAATGACTTGGGAATAAAAGTTCTGGAGCTTTGAGCCAAACGGTCTTTATCAATGAGAAATAATAAAAAAGGAAATTTAAACAACATTGACAACAGGAAAATTCCATATTTTGATCATGTGACATTCACACAGTGTAGAAGAAAAGATCCAACGTGATATCACCAGTGTGGGAATTTTTATAGGCTTGGGATTTATTCTAAAACAAATCAGTAGTTTTGATGGTGTCTGACAAACAGTCACAGCTTGCAACGTTCTTTGTCTTTTTTGCTGTCTTCCACTGGTTCCAGATGCCACTGGGATGTTTCAGGCAACCTGAGGATCTACCTATCCCTGTCTTTTAACCAGCAAGGCACATCCTCGGTTATGTACCTCATACAAGTTAATGCAACATACAGTATGTATGAGTTATTGAGGTTACAGACATCATCCCCATAGGAGGATGATGATGATGATGATGATGATGATGATGATGATGATGATGATGATGATGATGGTAACAGGTTGATTTTTCGGTTGTCCCTGTCAGGTTAATTTTCTAGCAACATTGTCAGGTCAAATCCCTGCTGAACTAATGACACCAACTTCATATGTGTTTTGTTTTCATCAAGAACAGAATCCTTAACACAAATCCTGACCTTTCCACCAGGAAGCTCCATGAAACCCTCAATATCAGTTGGGTCAGTTGCTCCAAAACGTCCAATATAGCCTAGCAATTTGAGACCTGTCCATGTGTTGGCCATTTCCCAGAACCTGTCAGTGAGGAGAGAAAATATTGTCATCCATATCTGAAAACTGATCACAGAAACAATAGTTCTTGAGGAAGTTCTCCTGGTTAAGAAACAGTCGGACACATGCATCACATCATTTAGCTGTATTTTCAGATGGTCACTGGGTTCTTTACTTGATGTGTCCAAATCCTGATGATGTCAGAAGTTCTGGGTTGTGGGGGGAGAACCTCACTTTGAAGACTTCCTGAGATATGGCCTTGGCTCTCAGTGTCACCTGCTCCTGCCTCCAATCCCACACTGTCAGCATGTAGTCGGGGGAGTTCCCCACACTGGCCAGCAGACTCCCGTCTTTGTTGAAATCCACAGAGCTGTAGGCCTTCTCTGTACCGTCTGCAGAGATGAAGTTCAAAACATGATCATCAACGAAACGATAACATAGAAACTGAAACGGGTGCTGAAGTCAGTTTATCTCAGTCTTATTTACCACGGAGGATGCGATAGGGTCGCAGTGAAGGATACTCATAGATGATGATGTTGGGACGGTTTCCCTTCTCTGCTACAGCAAAGTACTTCTTGGTTAGGTGAACCTGGACACAAACAAGACCAGATAAAACGAAAGAGGCAGAATGTTTTTAAAACGTGGCTCTAAATGTTTGTTAAAACAATAATTCAAGCCAATCTAAATGGCTACATTCTTGTTTGGAAGGAGAAGCAGGAGGATATAAAATACTTAAATCTCTCTGATTTGTCTGAAACAATGACTTCAGATCTATCAGGATCTATAACTGTAAGATCTCACACCTCTAATATGAAAATCAGATATACGGTCAGACAGGGATCACAGAACATCCCCTAAGAATATTCATACCAGTCATATCCAATACGCCTGTTTGAACTAAAATGAAAGATCATTCATTCTAAAACCTTCTACTTATCATGTTTCTTGAATCAGAATCACACAAGAAAGAGAATGGCATCTAAGGTAAAATAAAGTATTAATGGCCCATAAATAAGTTAGGAAATTTATCTGATTAATCGTCACATCAGCTGCAAACATTCCTGAGCCTCAGAGGGACTCGTCACTCCTGGCCTGCAGTTTATCTGCCTTCTCACCGTGATGGAGCCAATTCCTCCTCCACCGCTGGAACGGAGATATCTCTGCTTTTTGGTGGATAAGTCCAGCAGGACAAGCAGGTTTCCAGCTATAAAGATCAGCGTCCTGTCATCCAGCAGCTGCAGGTTCCCCCTGAGCCCACTGTCGTAACCAAAGGAATGGCTGAAAGCAGGACAAGGTAGAAGGAAAGATCAGGTTCAACTTAACTAAACAACATTTACATTAGATTTCGAAATATAAAAAGAGTTCCATAACTCAAAGTGAATTTTGTGACAGAGGTGAAATTCTGAATTTGTACAACTGCTGACCAAATAAACATCAAATCATCCTTGTGACTGATGTTTATCTACTTTTAACTGCTGTGTGTATGTGTTGAGAACATGACAAGTGTGGCATGAAAGACGTTTCTTATAAGAAGGTGAATCATCCTTATAGGATACCGTAGCTGCAGGAGGTTCTCTGAGATTTGCGAATTGGGTGTGATGTATGGTCTGGAGCAGAGCTCTTCATACTTGTAATGCACGTCTACAGAAAGTTCTGTGTTTGATTCCATCTCATTTTTCTTTTCCATACTTGTTTTCATTTAGACACCTGTGAAAGAGAAAATATTGGACAGTCAAAGAACTCATGTGTATTTCCCTTCAAATGTTATAAAGAGAGAACATAAACATTGTTTGTATCAGGAGTTGTAAATCTAAAATTTAAAAAAAGGAATAAAGATAAAAGAAATTACCAAACAGTAGACACTAAATATTAGTAAAAAAACCAAAACAATTGCGTAATGAAGAAGATGATTTTCTGACACTAATAAATGCAGAAACTAACATACACAAAAGTACCTAAAGTACTACAGAGTGAAGTACAGTGGCACCACCTGGGTTTCTCTGTGGCGTATACAAAACTATGTTACACATTAACTGATATCCAGACTGCTATGACACTGTATTCAAAACTTTAGTGTCCACTAATCTCCGGTGGGCTCCCCACCTGAGGAAACCATAGGGAATGGGTGTGATGTGGATTGGGTGGTAGTCAACAGTGTGGGGCTTGACAACCGAACCCAATAAAGAGACTGGCTCTTGGGAGATATAATGTCATCCCATTAGGGGGAAGGAGCAGGAGGTTGTGAAAGAGGTTGAAAGGTACGGACTAGATATAGTCATGACTGCCTCCCCCCACAGCTTGGGCTCTAGAACCCGAAACCTTTAGTAGGGCTGGACTCTTCACTTATAGTGTTGCCCAGGGTGAGAGCCGGTGGGCTTGTCTATACGTGCTTATAACCCCACAGTTCTGTCGAGAGGGTCGTGTCCCTGCTCCTTCAGGTCAGGGACAAGTGCCTCATTTTTATTTTGGCTTTTGGGCCGAACGGTAGTGTAGCATACCTGGCCTTCATGGAGTCCCTGGGAGGGGTACTGAATAGTGCTCCAACTGGGGACTCCATTGTTCTTCTTGGGGACTTCAATGCCCCACGTGGACAATGAGGGTGAGACCTGGAAACTGTTGATAAGGATGAATGGCCTCCCTGATCTGAATATGAATGCTGTTATGTTATTGCACTCCTGTGTCACAGTTTATTCATAATATAACCTTGTTTGAGCACAAGGATGTCCATAAGTGCATGTGGCAACAGAACACCCTAGGCCGAACATGGCCATTATTGTCGTATCATCAGACCTCCAACTGCATGTCTTGGACACACAGGTGAAGCAAGGGGCAGAGTTGTAAATCTATCACCACCTGGGGGTGAGTTGGATCCGCTGGAGGCTGGACAGACTCAGCAAGCCCAAATGTGTCTTGAGGATGTGGACGAACCCTCAGTTTTGCTGCTGGGATTATTGCCTCCGAGACTCGGCTCCAGATTAAGCGATTGAAGATTGACGGATGATAACCATTGCTGGTTTAAGTTAAAACATCTGGCTTTTTTAGGTTTTAATTCTCCCTCTAATTGGAGCCCCAACTACTGTTACTGTCACAACCATTATTGAGGCCTCATAGGAATAAAAATGTAAAATATGAATTTTAGGGAATCTCTCTACCTTCAGCATGTTCCAATGAGGATGTCTGTGTTTCCAACCGGATCAAAATGACGTCAAGTTTTAGGTAACGTCTGTTCGATAAAAGAAAAAAAAGGAAATTAAACGTTTCAGTTGTTCCGTAAAAAGCTGACACGGCACTATTTTGTCTTAACTTTGACTCTCAGCTAACAACCGTTACATTTATTATTACAGCGGCAATTTTCTGACTCACCAAGTTCTCTGATGTTTGAGACCGTTGCCTAGAGACAGGTAACTCCGCTGCAAAGCCTGCTGGTTAATGTAGTTTTCACCAGAACTGTCGCGCGGCATCGCGAGATCAATAAGTAATTATCATAGTACTGTTCTACTATGGTGAGTGCTGGAGACTACAGACAGGAGAAACCCCCGACTAAAGAACTCAATTTCTGTTGAACTCCGTTGCGCTGATTTGTTTATAGCACAAATATTTTCGAACAAAAATGTAAACACACATAAAAGTTAATATTCCATTACTTGTTTAAAGAAGAGCTTTAGCATCAACAGACGTTTTACGGCAGTGAAGGACTGGTTTGATTGGACGTTTTTGTGCCGTAAACCGAATCAGTGACAGGGCGCCTGGATGACGTGTGAAATGTAAATAGTACCAATAAAATGTAATTATGTTGATATTGTTCTCGTTTTTAATGATTATTAAATGGAGCATAGTTATATAATGGTATGGTATTGTTCTGGCCCTGTATTTAGTGAGTCGTTTTGAGCTACTGTAGTTTGTCCCTGCAAGCTTCCGTAGTTGTAGTTCGTCCCTGCAAGCTTCCGTAGTTGTAGTTCGGCAAGTAACGACAGTTGTCTGCACTCTTCGTTCCTTTTTCTGTCGTACCAGGAAGGTTCATATTTCTGTGAGTAAATTTATATATTGTTCGAGTGATTTTACTGGTTTTGGTGTTGCATTTTGGTTTGCTGTGTGCATGTTAGAGTTGGTCGCGCTACCGATGCTAGCGCGCTAGCCTGTTAATAGTACTTTTCATATCGTGTTAGCATTGAGCTAGCCGCTTTTTGTTGGACTGTGGAGGTGGTGACAACTCTAGTTTATATGGATACGTCTTGTGTTTATGAATGTATGGGAATCGGGGTTTGGCATGCTGTTTCTGTATGTCTCTCAGTTACACAGCGCTTTTAAAATATAAAATATCAAACCTGTCTGAAGACTGATCTTTTTTGGGGAAACTGCTCAACTATCTGCCAAGCTAGATGTCAGCTATATTCCTGCGAGGGCTGAATAGATATATACACAGTATTAAATCACTATTTATAAAATTATTTATGTAATGTGATAAGCTAACTAGCTTCTGAAAAAGTAACAAATCGTTTAAGTAAACATGTTATTACTCTGTAATATCATTCTTCGTAGGCAACTGTTGACACATTTGACTCAGGGATTGCAATACTCAGAGGATAAACTACAAACATTTTCTTTTCCAGGGCTCTCATCATTGTGATCGAATTGCAAAGTAGCAGAAGGCACGTCCTGCAGCTGATAGCCTGAACACCTTCCACCAGCAGCAAAGTGAACTCTTGAAAGACATCTTGTGGGGTGACTGTCACCCCACAAGATGATTTTGATTTAGGAATTTTTGAGTTCTCCAGAGTATGGATACACTTCTGGCTAACTCTATTTGCAGTTGTCTTAGGTGAGGTTTCCAATTTAGCATCTCGTCAATAATCACTCCTAGCATTTTAAATTCATTAACCCGTTCAATATTTATATCATTCACCCTAATATTAATTTTGTGTTTGCAGCTTTTCTTCCCAAATAAAATGTACTTAGTTTTTGTTAGATTCAAGGAGAATTTGTTTATATCAAACCATAATTGCATCTTGGCTAATTCCTCATTGACTGTTTGGGCTAGTTCATTTATATCATGTCCTTTGCAAAGGATGGTTGTATCATCCGCAAAAAGTATCATTTTAAGTACCTTTGAGACCTTACATAAATCATTTATGTAGAGTATAAATAATTTTGGACCCAACACTGACCCCTGTGGCACCCCACACACAATGTCTAATGTTTTTGATATTGTCCCGCCCAGAGTAACATATTGAGACCTCTCACGTAAATAACTCTTTATCCAATTTAGTACTGTACCCCTAAATCCAAATCGTTCTATTTTCTCACTTAAAATTTTTGTGATCAATTGTGTCAAAAGCTTTTTTAAGGTCAATAAAGATTCCTATGGAGTACATCTTTTGATCTATGTCATCAGTAATGAGTTCTATTGTTTCTGTCAGCGCTAACGCAGTGGAATGCTCCTTTCTGAAGCCGTACTGACTTCAGTCAAGGAGATTGTGCTTTGTTATAAATTTGTCCAGTCTGTTGTTGAACAGTTTCTCGAGGATTTTTGATAACTGTGGTAGTATTGAAACAGGTCTGTAGTTTGTAAATTCACAAGCATCCCCAAGCCAAGCTTCTGAAGGACGATCATCGAACAATCAAGCGTTTCACTCAAAATAGTCAACAGGGTCGCAAGAAGCGTGTGGAAAAACCAAGGCGCAAAATAACTGCCCATGAACTGAGAAAAGTCAAGCGTGCAGCTGCCAAGATGCCACTTGCCACCAATATTGCCATATTTCAGAGCTGTAACATCACTGGAGTGCCCAAAAGCACAAGGTGTGCAATACTTAGAGACATAGCAAAGGTAAGAGGCTGAAAAAACCCCACCACTGAACAAGACACACAAGCTGAAATGTCAAGACTGCGCCAAGAAATATGTCAAGACTGATTTTTCTAAGGTTTTATGGACTGATGAATTGAGAGTGATTCTTGATGGGCCAGATGGATGGGCCCGTGGCTGGATTGGTAAAGGGCAGAGAGCTCCAATCCGACTCAGACGCCAGCAAGGTGGAGGCTGGGTACTGGTATGGGCTGGTATCATCAAAGATGAGCTTGTTGGGCCGTTTCGGGTTGAGGATGGAGTCAAGCTTAACTCCCAGTCCTACTGCCAGTTTCTGGAAGACACCTTCTTCAAGCAGTGGTACAGGAAGAATTCCGCATCCGTCAAGAAAAACATGATTTTCATGCAGACCAATGCTCCATCACGCATTCAAGGACTCTACAGCATGGCTGGCAAGAAAGGGTCTAAAAGAAGAAAAACTAATGACATGGCCTCCTTGTTCACCTGATCTGAACCCCATAGAGAACCTGTGGTCCCTCATAAAATGTGAGATTTACAAGGAGGAAAAACAGTACACCTCTCTGAACAGTGTCTGGGAGGCTGTGGTTGCTGCTGCACACAATGTTGATCGTGAACAGATCAAAACACTTACAGAATCCATGTATGGCAGGCTTTTGAGTGTCCTTGCAAAGAAAGGTGGCTATGTTGGTCACTGATTTGTTTTGTTTTAGAATTTCAGAATTGTATATTTGTGAATGTCAAGCTGTTATATTGGTTTCACTGGTGAAAATAATAATTTAAATGGATATATATTGGTTTTGTTTATAGTTGTCTAATAATAATGCACAGTAATAGTCACTTGCACACACAGATATCCTCCTAAAATAGCTTAAAACTAAAAAAAAAAGCCCCACTCCAACTTCCAAAAATATTCAGCTTTGATATTAATGAGTCTTTTTGGTTAATTAAGAAAATGGTTGTTGTTCAATAATAAAATCAATCCTCAAAAATACAACTTGCCTAATGATTCTGCTCTTCCTGTATGAACTTTTTTTCTTATTGATTGGGTAGCCTGGTGCATTGTAGGTAAGTGCTCATTGTCCTTCCTGTGAAGAGTCAGGTGGATGCAGAGAGAAGCACTGATCCATTTAATAAATACTTCACACTTCAACTGTAAAATACAGTGAGGACAGTAGTGTGGCCAGAAAAAATCCGAGCTGCTGGATCACCCAAAGGTTAGTCATCTTCCCTGTTATTAGTCTCATTTTAGCCTGAGGCGTTCCCAGGCCAGCCAACAGACATAGTACCTCCAGCGTGTCCTAGGTCTTCCTTGAGGTCTCCTCCTGGTAGGACATGCCCGGAACACCTCCCCAGACAGGCGTCCAGGAGGCATCAGCAACAGATGCCCAAGCCACCTCAGCTGGTTCCGTTGAGGCAGAGGAGGTCTGAGCTCCTCGCTGTTGGTTGAGCTCCTCACCCCATCTCCAAGGGTACACCCAGCCACTCTACGTAGGAAACTCATTTCAGCCGCTTTTATCCAGGATCTTGTCTTTTCAGTCATAACCCAAAGCTCATGACCATAGGTGAGAGTAAGAACAAGATTGACCGATAAATCGAGAGCGTCGTCTTTTGACTCAGCTCCTTCTTCACTACGACAGGCCTATACAGTGACCACATCACTGTGGAAGCTGCACCGATCTGTTTGTCAATCTCATGTTCCATCCTTACCTCACCCGTGAACAAGACCCCAAGATATTTAAACTCCTCCAATTGGGGCAAACACTCTCCACCGACCTGGAAAGGGCACACCACCCTTTTCCGGTCGAGAACCATGGCCTCAGATTTAGAGGTGCCAATCCTCATCCCATTCGCGTCACACTCTGCTGCTGTCCTAGTGCACGCTGAAGGTCCAGGATTGAAGAGGCCAACAGGACAACATTGTCTACAAAATGAAATCCTTTGTTCCCCAAACTGGACTCCCTCTGGATCCTGGTTGCGCCCAGAAATTCTGTCCATAAGGATTATGAACAGAACCGGTGATACAGGGTAGATCGACTGTAGGTCTAATCCTCCTCTCCAGTACCCTGAAGTAGACTTTACCCGAGAGGCTGAAGAGTTTGATCCCCCTTATAGTTGGAAAACACCTTCCGGTCCCCCTTTTTGAAAAGAGGGACCACCGCCCCGGTCTGCCAATCCAGAGGTACTGTCCCCGACTGCCATGTGATGTTACAGAGACGTGTCAACCATGACAGTCCCTGCACATACAGGGACTTGAGGGACTCTGGGCAAATATCATCCACCCCCGGTCCTTTGCCAACAAAGAGTTTAGGAACCACCTCGGTGATTTCAGCTTGGGTGATGGAGGAGTCCACCTCTGAGACCTCAGCCTCTGCTTCCTCTGTGTAAGACATGATAGGGGGATTGAAGAGATCCTCAAAGTATTGTTTCCACGGCCCGACAATATCCTCAGTCGAGGTCAGCAGCTTTCCGTCTCTACTGTAAAAAGTGTTGGCTGTGCACCACTTTTCCCTCCTGAGGCACCGAATGGTTTGCCAGAATTTCTTCGAGGCTGACCAATAGTTTTCCTCCATGGCCTCCCCAAACTCCCCCCAGACCCCAGTTTTTGCCTCTGCAACTACTCGAACTGCAGTACGCCTGGCCTGGTGCCATGTGCATTTATGGACATCCCTGTGGTTGAACAAGGTGTTTGTTATGGATAAACTGTGACTAGCGCAGAAGTCATATAACAAAACACCACTCGTGCTCAGATTGGGGAGGCTGTTCATCCCGATCACCCCTTCCCAGGTCTCACTGTCATTGCTCACGTGAGCGTTGAAGTCCTTAAGGAGAACAATGGAGTCCCCAGTCGGAGCACTATTCAATACCCCTCCCAGGGACTACAAAAAGGCTGGGTATTCTGTACTGCCATTTGGCCCGTAAGCCGAAATGGCAGTGAGACACCTATCCCCAACCCAAAGGCACGGGGCATGCCCCTGTCATTCACAGGGGTGAACTCCAACATATGATGTCGCGCTGTGGGTCTACAAGCAAGCCCTCACCAGCCCGTCGCCTCTCACCTTGGGCAACACCAGAAAAGTGGAGAGTCCAGCCCCTCTCAAGGGTTTGGTTTCCAGAGCCTGAGCTTTGGGTGGAGGTGAGCCCGACTATATGTAGTCGTTACTTCTCAGACTTCCTCACAAGCTGGTGAGGTGACATTCCATGCACTCGTCCCCTACGGTTTCCTCGGCGGGTGGTGAATCCACCGGAGGATGGGGCCACCTCATCCTTTCGGGCTGAGCCCGGCCGGGCCCCGTGGGCAGAGGCCCTACCACCAGGCGCTTGTGTTACCGGTCCCAAATACTGAGGGACGTAATAACAAATGAATGGTGGTTCTGTACGCCTTGCATCCTGAAAACACAGGAAAACGGTTACAGGAGTGAGAGAGACGAACCGGCCTTGTTGCATTTCCAGTATGTTCTTTTTATTTTGCAATTATTCACAACATTACAATAAACATTCATGTCCCTAATCTCTCCCTAACACAATAAAGTTCATGTCTCAATGTCCATTGTGTGGCTCTCATCTGTCCATGCTTCAACTCCAGGGCACAGTGTATTCCGTTCCATCTCACATCACAGTCTGTTTAAGATTTTCCCCTTAAAACTCAAAATAAACCAAAAATAAACATGAACCAGAGGGATTCAGATAGTACATTACTTTTGTCCCAAAAGCATATTTTTGGCATCTATGCTATTATCATGGCTACTATGATATATAGTGCTCCAAAGTCAATTTCACATTTACTGTACCAAAATCCACTGAAAGTTACTTACAGTAGTATAAGACTGGTATTAATCTAAAACAGTAAACTCATTGCATAGGGAATGTTAATGGACTCATATACAGTAAAACTAACACCTTTAAAACTGACGAAAATGCAGTTTCACCCTTCATACTGTAACTATTTATTCCTGAAAGGCGCACGAAACGAACAGTGCTTTTTATAAACAGAAAATAGCCATTCAAAAACACATGTATGGCTTGTTCAAGTAATTTCCATAATGCACCATAGTAAACAAAGATCCTATAGTATTAGTTTAATCATATCCCAACAGAAACACTGTTGGGATGTGCAGGGCCAAAAGAGGGAAAACTAAAATCTTGCCACACAATGTGCACATATGCAAATGAACTCTGCCTAATACGTAACAGGTAGGTGCCATTTTCTGAAACTCCCGCCAAGCGGTTTTGCTTGCTAGGCGGAGTTTTCTAGCTAATATCAAACTTACTTTTATACATTGAGAAACGCCACCGAAAGCATGTCAATAATGCTAAAAAATAATTAACTCTCAGGAGGTAGTCATTTTGTGATTGTCACAGTATACTAACCTGAAAATACAGGAAAACGGTCACAGGAGTGAGAGAGATGAACCACCCTTGTTGCATTTCCAGAATGTTCTGAAGAGAGGGACCGTTGTCCGTCACCTTGAGTCACCTGGGTGCAACGTGACGTGCACTTAGGTTCCGCCCTCCTGTTTCCCAGCTACCTGAGTTACTTTGTCTCAAAATAAAGACGATAATATCTGGGAGGACAGACGTTAATATAACAATGTTTCATCAATTAGAATTGTCGAAAATAAAGTGCTGACAAATCAGTAAAATAATATGTAAACATTAATCCCCAAAAATAAAAACAAACATGACCATATATTTTGAGTGTAACACACACTCCCCAACAAATAGAAGTGGCTCCTGACACCTGATCAGATCAACTCAAAACCTCAAAAATTCAAACACCACATCTGCAATCAAGATAGGTATGGAATGTAGGTAAGTATGGCTCCAATGTATGTGTGTGTGTGTGTGTGTGTGTGTGTGTGTGTGTGTGTGTGTGTGTCTAAAGTCTCTCCTTTATGTAGATGTACGTGTAAAAGTCTCTTCCCCGTCGTTCAGAAGCAATGGATTGGTGGGTGCGAGTATGGGACAAAAGATGGGGGTTGGAAGGGATGAGGGTAGAGGCAGAGGTAGAGGCAACTGCATTTACAGTGGAGCGCAGCTCATAGGCTGGTTGGCCAAGGGATGGGTATGTGAAAACAATATCAGGCCGTCTTTCTCTGGTGGACTGTCTCAGAGGGATTTGTGATTCAACATGAGGTTCTGGAACATCCTCCTTCGGGTGAACCATTTGAGGGGCCTCTTGATCATTATTGGGCTAAAACTGATCACTGTCAGGCTGATACTGACCCAGTTCATGCTCATCCTCACTATGCATTCCTGGCTCCTGACCTGCAACATCCAGTCCAGCATTATCTCTCTCCTTTGGGTGAGTTTCACTCCATTCCAGTCTGTTCTGCAAAGTGCGGCAATTACTTTGGTCTGGCAAGTTTCTGTCCATCCTTTCCACAGGTATTCTTAGCCAATAATGAGGCACACCTTCCTCTCCATCAGAGTCACTTGTATCTGAATTCTGTCTCTGTTCTGTGGTTTGTGAGGTGGCTGAGAGCTTCCTAGTTAGGCGCATGAGTAACTTGGCTCTGGGGTGCTTCTAGGGGCAAGTCATTCCCTTGTAACAGCAGGTTTCAGTGCAGAGTGCAAACGGGCCGGTCTCCGGCTTCTGGGCTTACTCTATAGACAGGGTTTTCTCCAACCTGCTCTCTTACAACATAGATGGTCGGCTCCCAGTACAGCCTGAGCTTTCTGAGCCCACCTCTTTCACTAAGATTATGTATGAGAACTCTGTCCCCAGGCTCTAGAGTCACACCTTTACTTCTTTTGTCATAGTGGGCTTTTCCTTTAGCACTGGACTGTTGGCTGTTTGCATTTGCTATTCGATATGCCTCAAACATCTTTTCTTCCCATTTTCCAGCATAACCCCTTTCCGTTTCTTTGTCTGTTACAAGGCCAAAGAGAAGGTCAATGGGGAGGTGAGGATGATGGTCATACATCAAGTAGTACAGGGAGAAGCCCGTGGCCTCATGCTTGGTGCAATTATATGCGTGAAGCACATGAGGTAAGTGGTCCTTCCAATTTTCCCTTTCTTTCTCTCCTAGGGTCCGCAACATTTGCAAGAGAGTGCGATTTAGCCGTTCAGCAGGATTGCTCTGAGGGTGATAGGGGGAGGTCCTTGAGTGGCCGACACCGGACAATTGTCTGAGTGATCTGAACAGTTCATTTTCGAACTCCCTGCCTTGGTCGTGGTGCAATTTAGTGGGGTAGCCAAATCTAGGGATAAAATCGATGGAGAAAGTCTATACTAGGGGTCTGCAACCTGCGGCTCCGGAGCCGCATGTGGCTCTTTAGTGCCTCCCTTGCAGTTCCCTGGACATTAATCACAAAATAAAAAAATAATACTGAACAGAAAAACATAGATATTCTACTTATAGCTAAAAATCTTTAAAAAAAATAAAACGTATTGTTGTAAATTTCCTACGCTTTATTACATTATAATCGTTATTGTGTTGTTTAAAAATTTAGTCAGGCTCCTTTTAGTACAGCTCAGATGCACTGTGGGGTCCTAGGCAGTTGTTGCCCTGGCTTTAGAAAGCAGTGGTGATTGGTTGGCAGCACAGTGGGCAGGTGGTGAGTGATGTGACATGAATTCTGACCAATCGGGTGAGACTCCCGGTATCTCTGGCCACCTGAGGGCAGGTCTACCCGGGTCTACTCCTTGCCGTCAGCCGCGGCTCTACCACTCTGTCCTGGAGGGCTGCCTGACTGTGTCAGGTTGAGAGAGAGAGAGTTACAAGGATTCCACATTCTATTTAATAAAGGAAGCAGCGCTGCGGCCATTCAGCATATATGAGTTCATACAGATTAGACGGGAATTGAAAGTCGCGCTAGCCACGCTAATCGTGTTAGCCGCGCTAATTGCGCTAGCCACACTAATCGTGCTAGCTGCGCTAGTGAGGCTGGTCGAGTTAGCCATGCTAGGTGTGCTGGTCACGTGAATCGCTCCTACCATGCCCTCTGCTAATTGACTGTTAATAATAGCGATGTGAATACTGTAGTTATTATCATTAATCCAGAACGGTGTGTTCCTGTTTGAGTTTGTTCAGCCTTATTATGTGTAATATTATGTATGTATAGCCTGTCTGCGGGGCAGGTTTTTCTGGTAGGGGGTGAAAAGACCAGAGAAGCGCCTGTTGCTCTGTTGAGGGAGGACGCATCCATTGGATGGAAGAGATTTTGGAGAGTGGTTAACTATAAAACAGAGTTGTTCATGAAATTATGGTCTGTCATGCTGCAAGTTACTGATTAAATGCCAGAAATCAGCTGTTCCCTGTATGGTGCCTGCTCTCTGACCGGAGTTACCGCTGTGGATAAGGGGGTTCCAACACACAGTCCCCCCGATTATATCTCCAATAGGTGGTGATTACACGAAGGACTCATTAAAATAATGAAAACAAAACAATACAGAAAGTTAGACATGCTTCTCTCTGCAAAGACGGTGAAGGAAAGAAGACGCAACATTACCAATCAGCAAATCTAGGACATTAATTCAACTCCTGCATTATCAATTAAATGTGAGGAGTCATGTGATGTGATCGATAGTGAACAGACAGTTCTGTTGTGCAGGTATGTAAACTACAACGAGCAGCAAAAAGAAATGATAGTTAATAGCACGGCTTATTTAGAACACGTTACCTAAACATGCTCAATAAAAGTCTCTAGGAGCAGAAACACCGTTTTGTCATTGGAGCTCCAGCTGACTGTATTCATCAGGGATGAACAGCGAGGCTTCCGCCCCCCCTCCCTGAAAGAGTCCAGAGACGTTCATCACCATCACACACTGAACAGGGATTACTGTATTTAGGAGCGATCGTCGATATGTGAGCTGCATTTGGGAGCAGATTTAACGAGTTCATCAAAGCAACAAAACATAATACAATAATATAGTAATGAAAGGTAAACTTAAAGCACCAAATATGGTACAATAGAATCATGTGGTGCGTCGTTCCAGGATGCGCTGCATGGAAAATAATGAATCTCATTATGCATTAACTATGACTAGTTAATCAATTTGATAGTAGGCTAATGTAGCTAATATATACACTTTAAGCTTGTGTTGCCTTCATATAAAGCTTATAATTTTTTGTGGCTCCCGACAGGTTTGATTTGAGTTTTTTTGGTTCAATTTGGCTCTTTGAACCTTTAAGGTTGCCGACCCCTGCCCTAGCAGGAGCATAAAGCCCCTGACAGCATAGCTGCTGGGATCATTCAGGCACTCAAACTCCCCCACCACAAGGTGGCAGCTCTCGGAGGAGGGAGTTAGCTCCCAATTTGTGTTATTAGTCATTGCTCATCATGAAATAAAGGAGACTTCCTTTTTCCACAAAATTAAAAGAGAATACTTAAATATAATTCTATAGAAAGTGTTCAGAGAATACTTAAATATACATCTATAGAAAGTGCTCAAACACTCTTTTGGTTGTGAAGCAACAACGTCTGAGTTTACTGTGTATGTAAAAGTTAATCGCGCTACCGATGCTAACGCGCTAGCCCCTCAGTGGGATTTTCCATCTTATGTTAGCATTGAGCTAACCGCCATTCGTTACTGTTGTACTGTGTGGAATTCATGACAACTCTAGTTTATATTAATATGTCTTTTATTTATGAATGTACAAGGATCAGGGCCTGACATGCTGTTTTTGTATGTTTTATTTCAGTGTCACAGATAAATGACCTGTCTATCACTTTTGATATTGTTTACTTACGCGAGTGCCATAATCGCAAGACGATACAGGGAGTTTGTATTGCAATGAGGATGAACATGACAGGTGTTGCACTAACATCTGCGTTTCACATGGAATATAATCTTTGTAGATTCACATGGGATTTGTGACTTTGGTGAACCCCTCCCAGCGACAAAGCAGGACAGATCTGAGTGACTAGTTCTCATTCTTGTCTTTTTATCAAGCTTGTTCATGAAACATTTGAGTTATGCTATAATGATGACACTCTGTACTGCAAATGAGACATAATCTCTAAAAGTTGGTTAAATCTTAAGGGCTGAAATGATATATTTGTGCTACATATTTTTATTCATTATTTGTAGGTTGTTGTTTTTTTAAATTTTATACACTGTTATAATCCCCAAAGGGAAATTAAGAATTCATTCATTTATTCATTGATTTTTAATACCTGCTTTTTACACTGTCGCAGGGTTGCTGAAGCCTATCATGGCAAACTGGGTGCCTGAAGCAGGATACACTCCTGACACGATGCCGGTGCAACCCGGAGCCATGTATAGACAGACAAACACACATGCACACCTACTGGCAATTTGAGACCGGCCAATTCGCCTTCGTAAATTCTTTTGGAAGTGGGAGGAAGCCGGAGAACCCGGAGAGAACCCACACAGTCACAGAGAGAACATGCAAACTCCGCACAGGGCATATTCATTTTCCTAATGGAGTGCTGAACAGCACTCACTGCATGGCTGTTTGGTCATTATTGCTCAGCTGTATCCAGAGTTCATTAATTCATTCATCTTCTTCTTCGCTTCTTCCACCATTGTGGGTCACGGGAGTCGCTGGAGCCTGGAGCGGACTTATGGGTAAGTGGGGGAGATTCCGGGCACGACACTGATGCACTTCATAGCCATATGAAGGACAAACAACCATTTACGCATACTCACATCTACAAACAATTTGGAATGATCAATCCACTTCAAGTGCATGTTTTTGGAGATGGGAAGAAGCCGGAGAACCCACGCAGACACGGGGAGAACATGCAAACTCCACACATAAGACTCAAAAAACCCTGAACCTTCTAGCTGAAGGCGACAGTGCTACCCACTGCGCCACCGTGTTACCCTGTGCTGCATTTTTTGAAAATGTATTCCATAATGGTGGATCTTGGGTCGTTAAACAGCACTGACTTCATCATAGCTGTCCTGCCTCTTCTTCATCCTGCAAATTGATGCAAAAGTTAGAAGTTGACGATTTTGAGTTGTTGCCTAACTATAGAAGCTCAATCCAAGTTACTTTATTTGTCATTTAGCAACATATCATATCATTTTCACTTGATGTTGTGCTGCCTCCAGGGTCTACCTACTCCTAGAGGTTTTCCACATCAGGGGGAGAATCTTGCGGTTCCTCTTGTGAAGTGTCTTGAAGTGAAGTGTCATCGCCAGAGTCACTGGTACCCTGTCCAACCTGCGGGTGAAGCAGTGCTAAAGTTGAGTAGATGAGTAAACCTGAGTTGTAAATTGGAGCAAAACAAGATGAAAATTGTAAACGAAAGCGACATCAGTCCCTTCAGGAGAATTATGTAAGTCTAGTTTGAAAGTCACAAGCTTAAAGCTTTACAGACATTTTTACATATGACATACTTTACTAGATTCTCCCAGGGCCCTGCTAACATTTCTCACCTTCTTGCTCACCACCTCCCCTCTGGCCTTGGCCCGCTCCTGCTCCAGGAGTGCCAAATGGGCCTTTTTCTGCAATTAAATTGTAGTTCAACATTAAGTACTTTGTTCTATCTGAAACACAAGATTTTATTTTTAATCAAAGTACTCATACTTTCATGACTACTATTTGATTTAAGAGCAATGATACCATCCAATAACATGACAGCTGACATTTTTTATCAGTCCATGAGAATTACTGCTGCAATCCAAGCTGATGGAAGTGACTACAGTAACGACTGGTTGTGATACAATCTATTATAACCAAAATGCAGATAAACAGTGGTGCTAAATTCAGTACCTTGAATACGAAAACATATGGCATTATGTGCAGGCATGGATTATAATCTTCTTTTCCTTTTAGCTTTTCCCTCCAGGGGTCGCCACAGCAAATCAATTGCCTCCATCTAACCCTGTCTTCTGCATCCTCTTCTCTCACACCAACTACCTTCATTTCCTCTTTCACTTCATACATAAGATTTACATTTAAATGTTGATGGGGGAAGGTCATGGTAATTCTAATTAAAATTACCCTTGATTTAAATATTAAAATAAATACTGACTGTATGAAGTTGCATCCTGCTGGCTAGAGAACAACATCACAGCTTACCTTCTCCTCATCCTTCATTTTCGCGTCCCACTTGTAAAGCCACTGAGCGAGATACAGGATGGGGTCTGCAGGCTGACACTGGGCCACTTCAGCAAGTCCCTCCGCCAGACAATTCCCCAGGTGTTTCTTTAAATACTCGGAGTCCATGATATTTTTCTACATGGAAAATAATTTTTTTTAAAAGAAAAAAAAACAACATTAAAATGTTTTACTCTGACCTACTTCCATAGGTCTGGGTCATTTACTGTAATAAAAGACCCATGATCCAACATGTAACTGGTGCATTCTATTTGTCATGAGGTTTCAGAGATGTGTACCTAAAAAGGTATAAGTGACAATGTGACCTTGACCTAGTTTTTCAAGGTCAAGGTTGTGATCTAGTTTTCATCCCCTTGCCTCCCCGAATATAACACCTTTGTTTCGTCTTTCTATCGTATCCGGTTTCTGAGATATGTGCAAAAATATCTTGGGATAGAAAATATCTCAGACTGCAGATCAAAGCTAGTGCTTTTTTTTTCATCTTTCTATCTGCAACGGTTGTGAAGATATTTGGTGGACGTACTAACACATAAACACTGACAATTACAATACATCACCGCTTTGCGGGATGTAATCATCAACATTGTGGAAAAAAACACAGTAAAACATGGTGCAAGGTGGTGTTGTTTTACGTTAACTTACATTGTTAATAAAAAAATTGCTTGCGTGTTGGACTTTCTTTGATATTTGATGAAAGTTTTATTTGAATATGAAGTATAATAACTTAACTTAGGAAATAGGCAGTTACTGACTGCAACATCCCACGACACCCCTGAATTCAAAATGTTAATTAAAAATTTTACCCTTACCCACTTGCATAGGTCAAAGATCAAATCTAGTGCTCTGGCCTACTGTCATTGATCAAAGCATTAGCTTTGATCTACAGTCGTACTCACACTGGCCTTCTCCCTTGTCTTTATATCTTATCCGGTTCCTGAGTGTACAAAAGTTGAAATTTGCCCTTTGCCTACATTTCTCAAGGTCAAGGTCATCATCTCACTGTCATCCCCTGTACCGCCTAAGTAATGTGCTTTTAGTTTCATCGTTCTATCTGCAACCGTTGAAAATATATTTGGTGGATACATAACCGCTTTGAAACACGATGTAAAAATAGGTAGGTACCTACAGATGATAATTATGGAACGTGACAGCAGAGAGTCTGCACAGGCTTTGATCTACATGAGTAATTTACATGGGTCTCTGTAGAAGTTTTGAATGTTTACTTCCTTATTCATCAATTTTTTTGTGTCGAATGAGAATTTGACACAGGTGTGGTCTGTCAGGCAAGGATTTGTGTTTGTGCATACAAAAAGTGCATATGTTTGAAAATGTAGCTCAAAAATATATTTGCAAGTAAAGTGAAGCAAATATGTACCTCAAAACAGATGGCTGAATGAATACCTTCAAGTTACAGGAGGAGTTACAAGCTTCTGGTGGTGCATGCTATATATCACATCCCACTTGCCTTTGATGTTCCTGTTGAAAGTACCTGTGCTTTATTCTTTTTGTTAAGAAAATGCCACACAATCCCATGATGTTTATTTTTTTTATTTTTGACTGATTTTTAAACTTATTTAAAACCTGATGTTTGACTTTGATATTAAGACTAAACAGGTTTAAACCTACTCAAAGACATTTACACATTTTACCTTTAGCACAGACTCAGAAACAGCTAGAAGAGGCCTGTCTGGAGTTCAGATCACAAAAAAGGCTCAGAGTTGCGAGCAAGGAGACTTGACCCCATTTTTATTAAAATCTGTGGGGTAGGTTGGCTGAGTGAGGTAGACAGTTCAACAACTCCCACAGACTCAGCAACAATTCCAACAAGAACCAATGCATAGGTCAAATATCTAAGCTAGTGCTCTGATCTGCTGTCACAGATCAAAGCAATAGCTTTGATCTATGGTCTTACACTGGCCTTCTCCCTTGTCTTTCTATCTTTAATCAAGTTCCTGAGTGTACAAAAGTAAAAAGATTTTACCTTGACCTAGTTTTCTCAAGGTCAAGGTCAATATCTTAATTTCATCCCTTTCACCGCCTAAGTAATGTGCTTTTTGTTTAATCTTTTATCTGCCATGGTTGTGGAGATATTTGGTGGAGTAACGGATGGACGGACGAACGGACTAACAGACGAATGGACGAACACACAAATGCTGACAATTACAATATATAACCACTTTGGAGCAGGATGTAAATATCTCAGAAACAGGCTGCCACCCCACAGGATGATATCCTATGACTCCTGGATGATTAACATAAAGATGACTGTGCCTTTCTGATGATATATTTCTGTGAACATATAGTAACAGCCTCATTACATCCCGAGAAGCAGTGATGTATTGTAATTGTCCATGTTTGTGTGTCCGTCCGTCCGTCCACCAAATATCTTCACAACCGTTGCAGATAGAAAGATGAAAAAAAAAGCACATTACAGTAGGCACTCATTCCTCATGGTGAATGCATTCCAGGAACCACACGCGGTTAACGAATTCAGCGGTAGTGCAATGAGCTATTCATCTTATTATTTACGGTAATTTAAATGTTTATGAACCCTCCCCATACTGATATTAAACCACCTTCTATCTGTATTACCTTTTCCCACACTCTGATAGAATCCGCGATGAGGTGAAGTTGCGAGCGTTGATGCGTGAATGTGTGAGGGCACACTGTAAAGGGGATGAAAATGAGATGATGACCTTGAGAAAAGTGGGTCAAGATCAAATTTAAACCCTGAACCAGATAAGATAGAAAGACAAGGGAGAAGGCCAGTATGAGTAACATCATAATTCAAATCACTAGTTTGATCTATGGTCTAAGATATTTTCTATCCTAATTTTTTTTTTTTTACATATCTCAGGAACCGGATAAGAAAGAAAGATGAAACAAAAGGTATTCAGGGAGGCATGGGGATGAAAATTAGATCACAACCTTGACCTTGTAAAACTAGGTCAAGGTCATGTTTTCACTTTTATACCTTTTTAGGTACACATCTCTGAAACTTCACGACAAATAGAATGCACCAGTTACATGTTGGATCACGAGTCTTTTATTAAATGACCCTGATCTATGAAAGTAGGTCAGGGTAAAATTTTGATTTCAGGGGTGTCGTGGGATGTTGTAGTTTCTGACTGCCTTGTTCATAATAAATCACAGTCTAAGTAAAATGCTTTTGCATTCTAAAGTCAACCCTTAAAAATTTCTTGCAAATGTTATTTTTGGCTTAGGGAGTAATTTAATGGAATATTCTTGAGTTTCCGTCTGGCCAGATAATAGAGCCAGAGGAGATTCAGTGTCTCCAGAACACGCTATCAATTTAAGGGGATCTGTTGGGCCAGCAGGAGACCAGCTTCAGGAATGTTGGACTACCTCCAGACAGTCTCCACCACCGTGGCTCATTGAAGTGGCCAAATGACGTTGATGACTGATCAGTTTCTGCCACCAGTTGGTTCCTCTTCCCAACACCCAGCTCTTTACCCAGCCAAGAGCTCAATACCAGCACCAGCTAGATATTTGGGCAAACTGGAAACATATTCCCTGTTCCTACACCAGTGCTCTTTAGTTTTTCAGCAGCAGCCGAGTACTTACTCCACTTATCAGTCACAAGTGGCCTTTGTATGAGCTTATTGTCAGGACAGGCAGCTGTCTGTTCATTAGCCACCTTCGTTCAAGCAGAAATCCCTGCTAATTACGAACAAAAAGCAGGTTTTTGACCATTTGGTTAAGGGTATACAGAAGTTGGGTCAGCGTCTGAACTTGAGACAAGGAGACGAAAACGTATCCCAATACGCAATTGGATTTTGGATTTTAGCTGCTGAGAGTAGATGGGGAGAAGCAGCCTACCAGCCATGTTTTCAAGAGGTTCGGAAGTGAGCTAGTGGTACAGGAGGAAAGCGGCTCTCTAATCCAGCTAATGGAGTTGATGATTCACATTGATAATCATTTCAGAGAAAGGCCCAGAGAGAAGATGGAGATAAGGAGCAGAAGAACCATCACAAGCTTTCAGGTCGGTCCACTTGCATACCCAGCTTCATTTCACAGTTCATCCCTCATCCCAATCACCATTTCACATCAGAGGAGCCTTTGCAAGTGGGACGCACTCGATTAGCGAGCTGAAAGACAGAGGCTGCAATGTCTGTATTGCAGCCAGAGTGGCCATTTTCTTTCCTAACCCTAACCCTAACAACTGTTCAGAAAGAAAGATGAAACAAAAGGCACACTACTCAGGCCGCAAAGGGGATGAAACTTAGATGTTGACCTTGACCTTGAGAAAACTAGGTGAAAGTTACATTTTTAAACTTTTTTACACTCAGGTATAAGATAGATAGATGAGGGAGAAGGCCATTGTGAATGAGAACATATGGGCTGGCTTTGACCTATGGTCAAAGCAAGTATAACTATGCCCCTGACCTACCAGGTTGGGGCAATGGCTCAGTGGTAGAGTGGGTGGTAGAGCGGGTCGTCCTACAGTGTGATTCAAGATTGGCAGTTCAATTCCTGCTCATCATTTCAAAACTGTCGCTAGTATGTCTGTCTTGCATCTGGAGAGACCTTCAATGTTGATTGAGGTGATTGCTAGCGAAGGCCCCGGGGGTGTAACTGTCTCTGTGGCATCTTTGGTGTCCTCATGCAATAGATCAGGTATGTTTATAGATATTGGCCTACTGGTGGTGGTAATCAGATAGTGATATCAGATTATACCAGTCAGCGTTTCCCAGGCGGCACCACGGGGAGGTTTCTGTATCAGCAGCAATAATCGACTTGTTCACTTCATCCATAGACTGTATGACTTTGGTATAGTCATATGGTGTAGTTCAGAATGCAGCTGCCCCCTTACTGACTCGAAGGAGGAGAGAGCACATCTCTCCTGTCCTAGCATCCCTACATTGGCTCCTGATGAATTGTAGAATACAATTCAAAGTCCTTATGATTACATTTAAAGCTCTCCACTGTAAGGCTCCATCTTACATTGAAGATCTAATTGAAGTGCCTCACCCTCCCAGGGCCCTTTGATCCGAGGATGCAAAATTTCTGGTGACCCGTTGGGTTTTTAAGAGTAGAACAGGAGGCAGAAGCTTTAGCTACCTAGGGCTAGGACATTATCACACAATGCTACCGTAGCCTTAACAAACTCCCCCTTTGGGCATTGCCCCGCCCTTTGGCATGTCAACCAATCAATATCTTCAATCACAGAGTGCAGTCTGTCACGTAAATTATGTCACAAAATGACAATTACTTCACAAACGGTATTCTAGCAAAATCCGATCGTTTTGATTCGGTCCGGGCCATGAATTCCTAAAACTCCAAATATATATTGATACAGGAAACGTTTGTTTACTACATTCTAGGAATTGTTCGGGTTAGGGAGGACTACTATGTATATGTAGAGACCTGAAAAAGTGTGATTTTCATAATAGAACCCCTTTAATAATTTACATTGTTAAAGTCTAACAATGACACCAACCTATTTCCAAGCAGGATCAATACATTTGTTTTTATTGCACAGTTTAAGTTTGGAAGTAATATGTTGTGTCAAACAAATAAAATACTCAATCATAAGTTTTCATTTACTGTCCTGTGTTTTTACCTATTCCACCAATTTATTCTAAGATATTTTCTGATGATAATCAAAATTACAGTATATACAAATAATGCCCAAGCAGTCAAAATGACTGCTTCTATTAGTTGCAGAATTCTGTAAGACCGAGTGTTGAATGGGACCAAAAGTATTGGACAATTGAGCCAAAGGCCATTTCATGCTTCTCTGTCTCTGCCATCAGCTGCTTGATCTCTCCTGCTGTGTTGTTATCGTTACCTCCTGAGGAGAGGAATAGGCACTGGCTGGTACTCCTCTTCATCAGTTGTTAATACTGTCATCCTTGGAGAATGTCCCCTCATCTTCAGGAAAGGATGTGTCCTACATTTTAATATTCTAACTGATAAAATTACAAGAAATGTCTGCAATATGATAGGGTTTTACAAAAAAGCAAAGTAGCTCGGGAACCCAGATACCCCCTGGTTTCACTTCAGCAGGTCTTGTCCTTCACACATGGGAAACTCACTCAAAACCAAAAAGAACCAATGCAGATACTGAAACATCTCGCGACACCCCTGAATTCCAAATTTTACCCGACATACTTGCATAGGTCAAAGATCAAAGCTAGTGCTCTGACCTACTTTCATAGATCAAAGCAGAAATTTTTATCTACGGTCTCACTCACACTGGCCTTCTCCTTTGTCTTTCTATCTTATCCAGTTTCTTAGTGTACAAAAGTTAAAATTTGACCTTGACCTAGTTTTGTCAAGGTCATCATCTCATTTTCATCCCCTTTGCTGCCCGAGTAATGTGCTTTTTGTTTCATCTTTCTATCTGCAAAGCTTACGAAGATATTTGGTGGACTGACAGACGGACTGACGGACGGACGAACACAGAAATGCTGACAATTACAATACATCACCGCTTTGAAGCGGGATGTAATAAATCAGTGTGACATGTCTTACTTTGCAACTTTTGGGTCCCGTCTGCCCAATGATTTTTTTAAAAATCAAAATGAATATTTCATATAAAAGACATCTTCAGCAAACAATTCAATAAGATGTTTAATGATTAGCTATTGATATTTCAATGGCCCCAAATCTAAAGCATCATTTATCCCAAAATACCAATTGCCCCAAATTAGTTTAGCTGACTTATTTCTAAAATAAATGTCAAAAGTAAAAGTACATTTGAATCTGGTGCCCTTCATTATGCTGTAACAAAATTCATCCTGCAATTATAGGCTCACTTTTACAAAATATATGTACATCTAATTCAGCATTACTGTTTTTCCATTAAATAGAAGTATGATTCAATAGACAACAGTCCTCAAAGTTAACTAAAGCTGTTTGAATCAGTCCACAAGAAAGTTTCTAGGAGATGTTTCACCTGTTATCCAAGAGGCTTCTTCAGTTCTCGTGGTGGCTGGTCTTGTCCCAGCTTATTAAACCTGTGAGGTCGGGTCAGTACTATTCATATTCCAACATCCATAATTGAAACCTATGTGGTCCTCAACAATGTTTGATGGGGGTGCCAATGGGTGTCACAGGGGGTCGTTGGAATGTGAGTTTCACCGAGCCTTTGTATTCTAATGAGGGTCATTAGCATAAAGGACATCACCTGGGTTAATCTAGTGAGTCGTTCTTTTAGGGATTTTTGAAAGGACCTGATTGTAAATAGGCGAAAGGTGATGGTCATGATGAGAGGCAAAACATTTTCAAGAAACATTCAGTCCAATGGACTTATTTAAAAAACTTTGAATAACCATGACCTGGATAACTGGGAACATACAGACAGTCCTCAAAGTTCAAACTGTAGTGAAAGATACATCTTGCAAGATGCCCTGGCACATCATCAGTGATGTATCCTGGGGTCATTTGGGTTTTGGGCTTTCAACGCCAGACCGCCCTCCCCCAGGTGACTCAGTCGGGGTGAGTCACCAGCCAGTGTCCCAGCAGCACTTGTCCACAGTATCTTGGGACTTTCTCTGCAGCTTCAGTTGCGGATTTAATTGCCGTCCATTCCGCCTCCCCAATGAGTCCCAGTTGTTTGAAAACCATTCAGAGTGAACACCCTGTGAATCCCTGGCAACCCACCTCCAGAGGCTTGCAGACTGTTTTCCAGCCTTGCCTCCTGCACTCCTCCTCCACCAGTTCTTAATCATTATCATACTTTCTTTTGTTGGTCTCATCAATTCACTCATCAGTCAGCTCCAGAATGATCAGCTGCTTGATGGAATCATAGACAATGATCAGTCTAGGTGACGCTTTGTTGATGTATTCCTGGAAGGGAACTTAAGCTGCCTATGTCCACTTCCAAATGTCAGTCGGTGGTGGTGGTATCGAGGCTGGACTTTGTCTGCTTGTGAATGAATATGTTCTATTTTTTAATCACTTCTTCTGATGCTGTCGGGTCTTTATATCTTCTTTCTTCGTCTGGTTGTTCGCAAGAGTGGTCTCTGCTAACTGGAATAAATAGTTAATTAATAAGTTTGGTAGAAACAAAAATACATCAACAACTGAAATTGCAAAGGCACAATAGAGGTTGCTTAATTCTTACCATATCTATAAGACATTCAATCTTTAATTGTAGAATGTTGTTCTCCTCCTCCAGTTGTGTATTTCTTTTCTTAACTCGCTGCAGTTCCCTACTAGATGTTTTCCCACCAGATTCTAGATGAGAAATTCAAAGTAAAACATGAATGTGTGATTTACTTGCTAGCAATTATAACACACATGAAAATCCTGGCATCAAGGGCAACAGTGGTTTCTGAGTGTGGGGTACAAGGATATCTTGCAATGGCTGGCATCCCCAGCACGTGCCCAGTTTGTCCAAAAACAAACTCCATTGCTGTGTTTCAGAAGGCTCCCCCTATGGACTTGGGTATGTTGTTTTGGTAATGAAAAGAGAAAAGCTAAGTATAATTTTTTGTTAAAACAGCAAATTTACAAAACATAAAAACATAAAAAATTTGCCAAAGGTGAGGTGTCGTAGGCATCACCTGTTATCCATTGTCCATCTTTAAATTTCCAGGTCTGACCACCAATGTTCATATTAGGAGGTCCACACTCAAGACCTAGTTCGACTTCTCTGGTGACGGGATCACACTAAAGGGCACCAAAAACACTTAACATTCCTTTCACTGTATCTGTACAGCTGTTTTAACAACAATATTTAAACTTTGTTTTACATGTGAAACATTTGTGATGGCTGTTTATTTAATCAGACATCAAAAATATAAATATCGATTTAATATTTGTATATTTCCTCTTAAGCCTTTTTAGCGTATGAATTCTGCCAAAAAGGTGAAAAGGTTTCTAAACTCACCGTATAAAGGCTGGATAGTGGTGCAAATTTCCGAGCTGGAGTCTCCTTTGGATTGAACTTATTTTTACGAAGTGTTAACTTTATTCTTTTGGGCTCCTGTGGAAAGACAGCACAAGAGCATATATGCATATACAGTATATACACAACTGTATGTGTGTGTGTGTGTGTGTGTGTTTATACAGTGCTACTTAAAGTAGGTCTGGGTAAGTCACGAGATGTTGCGGTCTCTGACTGCCTTGTTAGGACTATCAATTGATCAAAACAAGATCTATCTGAGGTGAGGCTTGACTGCTCTCTGCTGTACTGTGTGTCAATGTCATACTGATGTTAAACCACCTTATATCTGTATTACCTTTTCCCACAATCTAAAAGACTGTTTAAAGAAATTTGGAATTAAAGAAAAGTCTTTCTTTAATACAAGGATGCTGTCGGTCAATAGCATGCTCTAATGCAGGGATTCCCATAGTGTGTTGCGCACACCCCCTGTGGTGCGCGAGCTGCCGCTAGGGGGTGCGCGAGTGTAATGGCAGCTGAGCACCTTGAAATACATAAATAATTAAATAATTTAAACACTTTTTAATGGAGAATTAACAGTTTAAATATTTAAAGTCAGGAGGAACGGAGATGGTCTCTATCGCTCCGTCACTGCCTTGATTTTGGGTAGGTGCTCCTGAAGTCTTTGCTGGTGCTACTAACGTCTAAATCTGGGAGCACCAGTGCTACCAAGAAAAAAAGTTAATTTCGAGCCCTGCATAGTAATAACTGCTGTTCATCACTCATCTGTAGTCGGCTCGCTCGGCAACCATTTTGACTTAAAATATTATTATTGTCATTTTATATTGTTACTATTATTCTCCCCACCGTTTCTAAAGTGAGAGATCATTAGGCCCATTATTGCACAATATATTCTGTGTTAACAGGAGCCGATAGTATTAAACTTGATACCTATATGGCTATAAAGACTACGCCTTTTCTTTCTTTTTTTTTCATGTTTTGGGCATTGGGGGAGCATCAGCTAAGTCGGGAGGTAGTAGTGGGTGCGCGGACTGAAATGTTTGGGAACCGCTGCTCTAATGGTTTCATGTGACCAACTACTAAAAATCTGCGATGCAGTGAAACCACTCATCTTGAAGCACAAATAAGCGAGGGATTACTGTACACACACACACACACACACACACACACACACACACACACACACACACACACACACACACACACACACACACACACACACACACACACACACACACACACACACACATTGTATGAGTGGCTGGATTTTGGTGTGGTTTCTGTGACCCTTTGCAGTCCTGCTGTTCTGGCTGCCTCTTTTCAATGGTTCTGTTCCATTCCATAACCATTTTGGAGGGGCAGCGAAGTTGTGGAGGGTGTCGGGTTCGGTGGCCTTAGGATTACATTTCTGCTTTTTGCAGATGATGTGGTCCTACTGGTCTTGCTTAACAGTGACCTCCAAGCTTGAAATGGAGTGGCTTGTAGCCAAGTGTGAAGTTGCAAGGTTGACGATCAGCACAACTAAAGAAACTATGGTCCTCACTTGAGAAAGGGTGGACTGTTCACTCCGGGTAGGAAGGTAGTCCCTCCTACAAGCGGAAGGGTTCAAGTATCTTGGGGTCTTTTTCATGAGTGAAGGAAAAATTCAACATGAAATAGATAGGCAGACCAGTGCATTGTCCACAGTGATGCGGATGCTCTACCGATCCACGGTGACAAAGTGAGAAATGAACCACAAGGCAAAGCTCTCTAGGTTCCAACCCTCACCTGTGGTTGTGAGTTCTGGGCAATGGCTAAAAGGTCTAGATTAAGAGTAGAACTGGCTGAAATGAGTTCTCTCCGCAGAGTAGCTGGGCCCAGCCTTAGAGATAGAGTGAGGGTAAAGGTAGACTTGCAGCCCCTCCGTATCGAGTGGAGCCAGCTGAGATGGGCTCGGGCCTCTGGTCAGGATGCTCCCTGGACACCTTCCTAGGGAGGTGTTCCAGTCCAGTTGTGTCCAACTGGGAGGAGAGCCAGAGGTAGACCCAGGACTCATTGGATGATTGTATCACACATTTGGCCTGGGAGCATCTTGGAATCCCCGCCGGGAGAGTTGAGGGAAGTGGCTGAGGAACAGAATGACTTTGTTTCCTTGCACAAACTGCTGCTCTTGCAACTCGGATCCAAATAAGTGTTTGAAAATGAATGAATGTAAAATCATTTTGGAAGCGAGACAGAGCCCTGCCATTATTTCTGTGTAGGGCCCGCTTTGCATGGCATTTACATTAAAAAGGTCCAACTCCTTCATCATGTCTGTATCATATTCACCCCCAAGGAAGAGGAATCAGGCAATGGCTGATACTACCAGAAAGGAGAACATTTTCTAAACTCACCTTAGGATGTGTGGATAATCTGGCAGATGTCTGGGGTAATTGTGCAAAGAGTGGCATCGTTCATGATATTTTAACCTCCTGTGTAAAAGAATACATAATTATCACCTTTTGAGCTATACTCGACATTTGGGCTATGCTCCACTTCACATTCCTTTCTTTTTTCATTCATTCATGTTTCTGCTTACGTGGTGGAAGACTGCTTGAGCCTATCCCAACAGACTTACGGGTGAAAGATGGTGTCACTCCAGACGCGAAGCCAGTGCACCGCAGAACCACATGAACGACAATCAATAACTCATGCACAAACTCGTACCTTGCCAATTCCTTTCTCGAGAATCTACTGTAAATATATCAGTACAATCTGCATTATAATTGTGGGAGACCCTCAGTAAGTAAGTTTATATGCCTGTAACAAATGGCACAGATGAAAGCGCAACCCCGTAACCCGTGGCAGCGGACAAAGCAGGCATTGACTATGAATGAACGAAGGAGATAGCACAAGACAAGGTCAAAGGAGAGCAGAGTAGGTCAGTATGTCTTCACAGTTAGGTAGGAAGGTAGGTAGGTAAAGGTTAGTCAGTCGCTTGGATCACAGGGCAGAAAAAAATGATGATAAGATAAGATATTATGGAAAATAAAAGCAGACTGCAGAGAGGCTGCATGTGTCAGAACGAGATAATACAGGCAGTAATTTAAATGGGTCCCGCCAGTAGTTTTGAATGTTTTATACAAGATCATGTTACTTATCTATTTTTGGCAATTAAGGTAGTAATTTCATGTAATAGTCTTAGTTTCCAATACGGATGCACGCTGACTTAATGCACTCCAGTTGAGCAAATAAATGACACAATTTTGACATAGGTGTGATCTTAAATCTCCCTGTCCTTTGCACTCTCTTCTTGCACACCAACTACCTTCATGTCCTCCCTCATTACATCCATAGTCCTATACTCTTGGCGCTCCTCTTCTCTTTCTTCGTGCGAACGCACTTTCCTCCTCTCCTTCTTCGACCAACAGTAATCCAATTTCCACCGGCGTCCTGTAGGTCAACAGTGCCGATGGCGGTCATTGTTAACCCGGGTCTCCACTGATCCAGTATGGAAGTCATAGGTTTGAGTCGCATCTTTGATTTGGCAAAAGTTTTATGCCGGATGCCCTTCCTGACGCAACCCTCTGTATTTATCTGGGCTTGGCACAATAAGACACTGGCTTGTGCCCTCTTGTGGCTACATTGCAGCACAACTAGAGTAATCCCTTGTTACTTGTGTTTAATGGGTATCACGACCACCCGCAAGAAACGAAATTCTGCGATATAGCGACCAAGTATTTATTTTATTATTTACGGTAATTTAAATGTTTATGAACCCTCCCCATACTGATATTAAACCACCATATATCTGTATTACCTTTTCCCACACTCTTATAGACTTGTAACACTCCCTGATGTTTCTTATGGTGGGCAAGGATGACGCACATTTCTTGAACGGTCTCTTGCCTTAACAAGGAACAAACAAGAACTGACAACCACACGCTCACTCTCGCGCCCCCTTCTCAGTCTCGCAAACACATGCAGAACACACACGTAGGCCACACACACAACAGAACAACACGGGTTATCACAGACTGTTTAAAATACTTTAAAGTAAAAGTTGCGGGTGGAACCGTGAGTCTCGGAACGCAGTGCACACAGCAATGCTGTCAGCCAATAGCATACGTGCACGACATCACGTGACTACCTACTAAAAATCTGCGATGTAGTGAAGATGTGCATCTTGAAGCGTGAATAAGCAAGGGATTACTGTATGTATTTGCAGGTAAAGTGAAGCAAATGATGGTGATGCCATACCTCAGAGTAGATGCGTGAATTGATACCTTCAAGCTACAGTTGAAGTTACAAGTTTCTGTTGATGCATGCTATATATCAAATCTCACATGCTGTATTGCCTTTGATGTGCCTGTTGAAAGTACTTGAAGCTTTGTTCTTTTTATAAAGAAAATGCCATACAGAACTCTGTGATATTTTAATTGATTATTCATCCACGTTTTGTCCTCATCTCTACTGTCCTTCATAATCTTCCTCTTGAACTTTCTTGTGCACGCTGAATCGCCAATGCTTTAATGCATCTAATAGGGTTGAGCCGAATACTCGTTTCATACGAGTATCCAGTACGGATAACGCATTTTTGACGAATACGAGTACAATACGAATAAAACCTGTTAATACTCGTGATCGGACTGAAGGAAAATCATCCTGTTTTCACGCTCTGTGATTGGCCAGTAACACATACTTCCCGTCCCTTCCTACACACTGCAGTTAGAGCGGAGCTTGTCCCTGTCCCACTCCGGCACACTCAGACATTTACTGATCTCTGTTGGTGGCTTCACTGTAGCTCACGTCTTTCTTCTTAGGTTTTCTTCAGCTTGCCTCTATTCCGGTGTTTGGTTACCTAGTGAACTTTCTTCTTGTTGTTTTTTTGTTGCACGTACGCGTGCATTTAACCACTGCCTCCACTAGTCTTTTTTTTACCTGTTTGTTTTAAACTCTGTTCAAATTAATAATTCTATACTTTATAAATATTTAAACTGAGACATACGCGCGCATACACACACACACACACACACATACACACACACACACACACACACGCACACACACTCACCACAATCAACATTGTTTAACTTTATGTGAAAAAAATGGCAAGAACATTAGGTGCTAAAAATAAATAATCGAAAAGAACCCCAGTTTGATTATTAAAAAAATTCAACTGAAAAAGAAGGAAAAAAATTAAAAGTTTTGTTGAGTATGACAATTCTTGTTCATGCATAATTCGTAGTTGATCATTTCCTATTGCATGCACTTCATTAATGCATTTTGTGTTTACTCGTTCTATATACTGTATAGTTCCTTTACTATTGTGATCAAAAGCGTTGAATCTCAATTCTGTGGCTCTTGGAAAATAGTCATTCATAGACTTAAGAATACTCATGTTCTGACTCAGTTCCATAAAAAAATTGTTCTGTAAATAGTTCTCTTACTTTTGTGATCAAAAACATTGATTTGAATCTCAATTTCGAGGCTGTTCTGTAGTTTTAAAATAAACAATATATATAGGAACTTGTGATCAATTCATATAAATTTTAGACTTATAATAATGAAGCAATTTAAGCCACACCCATTTCCGGTCAAACCATACCCACTTCTGGTTTAAGCCCCGCCCATTCCGAGTACAGATACGGACGGAGATAATATAGTTGGTTGAACAGATACAGATACAGATAGTGGTGTACTCGCTCATCCCGAGCATCTAGCATATGAAAGCGACATGACACCCTTCTTCCTTTTCTTGTTATCTCAAACAAAAGCAGACTTTCCCCTTTATCTGCACATAAAGTCATAAAATCTTGTGATATATTTTTTGAAAGTTGAAATGAGGGATTTTTGTAAAATACTGTACAACCACATGATGAAATATTGCAATATTAGTATAGTTGTCTCAGAAACGGTAAAGAACATTTCCCTCATGCGCTCGGTTTGTTTTGATAAAAAGTAGTTGTTGTTGGAACTATAATGTGATACCCATGAATGTTTGATCACATTATGTAATTAAAGTGTATCAGCAAGAGGGCAGCCCTTTTTCAGTCAATTACATGTATGATTTTACTGGTACACTGACGTTGTGCCCGGAATGTCCCCCGCCTCATGCCCTATGCCAGCTGGGATAGGCCCCAGCTCCCCGTGACCTGCTACGGCGGATACAGCGGCAGAAAATGAATGAATTTTACTAGGAATCAGTTCCTGCATTCGGCACAAGGGGGCAGTTGACTGTGCAGATGTTTAGCTCTAGTCTCCAGAACAGCAAAGATGCGAGTGCAATAAATATCTCACTGCTACCTGTATAATTTCATTGTACCCGGTCAGTATTGGATAAAATGACGTGTTGATGGAATATGGCATATTTGTAAAGCCCCACTGGCAGTTTGGTGATCACAGGGCGGCAATCAGACCACATGGTGCCTTTGTACATACTCAATTATCCAGGTCATGGTTAACCAGAGCTATTTAAATAAATTCACTGGACATTAAGAAAGTATCTTGACGTTTTCGCCTCTCATCCAAGAGGCATCTTCAGTTCTGATAATTGAGAATCACAAACATCTTGCAAACCCCTTTGGGAGGAACATCCTCAGTGTGGTGTGACAAAAGGACGGCGAGCAAAATTGCAGACTACATAAACCACTTGTGTTTCAACCTCAGATGCTGCCAAAACAACCACATCCCAACCAGTTCATGGCTAGGGTCTAAAAGGGACACCAGGCCAACATCATCCTGAAGAAGGCCCAAAACCAACTCCTAAGTGAAAGAGTGAAGCAGGTCCACTTCACCATCGAAGGCCTGAAGACAAAGGCTGACCAGATCTTCATAAAACTGACATCAGTTTTGCCACCAATGATCCTGGAAGAAGTCTCCAAGTTTGTTGAGACAGCCCAGATACTGTAGCTCAACACATTAGGAGCAAGGAAAGGCAAAGACTTAAGTTTCTAAGCCTCCAATCTCTTGCATACAGATGCCACCAGGATGCCTCCCTAGAGAGGTTTTCCTGGCACGTCCAGTTGGGACGAAACCTCGGGTCAGACCCAGGACCAGGTGGAGAGATTATATCTCAACACTGGCTTGGGAACGCCTTGAGATCCCCAGTCAGAGCTGGTGGATGTGGATGGAGAAAGGGAAGTTTGGGGTTCCCTGTGGAAGCTTGTGTCCCCACAACCCAACTATGGATGAGCAAATGAAGATGCATGGATGGTTGGATGGATGGATGGATTGATAAAGACCAATCAACACTAGAACAACTTTTGAAGAACTAGAAGAGCTTTGGAAGATTACACGGTGTTTATAAAGCTTTGTAAAAAAAAAGTGCACATGACAATATAGATACAAAAATCTCTTGGTTTTTATTTGGAGCCAATCACCAGAGGTCTGTGTCGTGCTCAGCAAGAAAAAGAAGTTCTACAGAGTTGCATACCTGTTCATTGAGATGCAAACTCTTTTCCAGCCTGGGACAGGTTAGGTAGTTCGGGGTTCGGACAACCTCGTGTCACAAGGGCTAGCTTCTCTTCAGATGTGCATCTTGGGTTATCAGCAACCAAATCTTCATGTACTCCTCCTTCAGCCATTGTGGAAGCAAACAGCAAGTATATTTTCTAGGCTCAAAATGCATGTAGCTTTTCCTGCTTAAGTTCTACTGCCTAATTGTAACCAGACTTTTTACAAATGCAGAAGTTGCTGCTGAGGACCACAAAAAACGGATCTCTAGGAGAAGTGAGTTGAGTGAGAGGGGCTGCTGTATGACCACAGTTTCTGATAAACCTGTAAAAATTAGAAAAACCTAAAAAACTTTGCAGCTGCTTCCAAGAGGAAGGAACAGACCAATCCCTGACTGCCTCCACTTTGAAAGGATTGGCCCGAAGCTGACCTTTACCCACCGCATAGCCCATTATCTTATGGAAGAGATGTGGAATTTACACTTTTCAACATTTACCTTTACTTTTTTTCCTGATAATCGTTTTAACAGTTCTCGAAAATTTCTTATATGTTCCTCCTAAGGAAGGATAGAAAATTAAGATATCATCGAGGTACTGTATATGAAGGCCACTCGGTTCATCAAATCTCTAAGTACATAATTTGCCATGGGTTGAAAAACAGCTAGAGCATTAGTCTAAAAGGTATCACCAAATACTCAAAATGTCCTAAATGTCTGTTAAAGGCAGTTTTCCACTCATCCTCGTCCCTTATACAAACCAGATGGAGGGTGCTTCTTAGGTCCAACTTGGTAAAAACACTGGCATCATTTAGGAGGCTGAAACAGAGTCAACAAGAACCAACATCACGCGACAGCCCTGAATTCAAAATTTTACCCTGACCTACTTGTATAGGTCAAAGATCAAAGCTAGTACTCTGACCTACTTTCGTAGATCAAAGCAGTAACTTTGATCTACGGTCTTACACTGGCTTTCTCCCTCGTCTTTCTATCTTATCCAGTTCCTGACTGTACAAAAGTTAAAATTTGACCTTGACATAGTTTTCTCAATGTTAAGGTCATCATTTCATTTTTGTCCCCTTTACCGCCCGAGTAATGTGTTTTTTGTTTAATATTTCTATCTGCAACAGTTGCGAAGATATTTGGTGGACAACTAAAGGACGAACGGATGAACAGGAAACACTGACAATTACAATACATCACCGCTTTGAAGCGGGATGTAAAAACATCATAGGGTTGTGTATGTCATTTTCTTTATGAAAAGAACAAAGTACAGGTACTTTCAACAGGAACATCAAAAGGCAAGTGGGGTGTGATATATAGCATGCATCAACAGAAACTAGTAATTACTCCTATGACTTGAATGTATTCATTCACTCACCTGCTTCAAGGTATGACACTATATTTGTAAATACATTTTTTCACCGCATTTTTTAAGGACATGCACTTTTTTATGCACAAACATAAATGTTTGCTTGACATCCTTAAGATCACACACAGATGTCAAGGTTGGGTCAGTTTATTAGTTTATGAGCTCTGCTGCAGTGCAGTAAGTCATCTTACATCCCTATTGGAAATCAAGAATAAAAAAAAAATTCAAACTACTGTACTAGTGAGACCCATGTAAATTACTCGTGTAGATCCTTTGATCTACACGAGTAGATCAAATGATCTACAGTGCGCCCTCATTTCTCGCAGTAATGCGTTCCAGGAACTACACACAAACAACAAATTCTGTGATAGAGCTACAAACTGTTCATTTTATTATTTACAGTAATTTAAATGTTTATGAACCCTCCCCATACTGATATTAATCCACCTTCTATCTATTACCTTTTCTCAAATTCTTATAGACTGTTTAAAGCACTTTTGTGTCTCACGTTAGTTTGAGACTCACGGAACGAGTGCACTTCAGGATGTCCTCAGCCAATAGAATGCGCTTATGGTATCACGTGACTGCCTTCCAAAAATCCACAATGAGGTGAAGCCGCGAGTATTGATGTGCGAATGCACAAGGGCTCACTGTACTTCACGTTCCATGATTTCCTACATCAGGGGTATTCAATTAATAGTCACAGAGGTCCAGTTATAAAAAATTCCTCTTAGTAAAAGGTCCGAACCCAAGTACAGTTTGTGTCCTATAGCCAATCCCTATGTCCACATAAAGTCCTACTCTACTCTCCATTATAATTTATTATCTTTTTTCAATGCAGGATATGTTTAGGTGAGTGCACAACTACCTCTTTCACCTCACCATAAATAATAGTAGACCCAGGCAAATAAATTTCAAGCCTTTGTTAGATTGAAGAACACACAAAACTCAGAATTAAAAATAAAGTGCAAAAAGAACTGAATAATCCTTTTTCTCATAAATTAAAGACCTCCCAGCCTAAAGAACTGAAGGCCTACACTTCAAGTAAAAAAACATTAACACGTTCAGAAAGCATGAATAAAAAATGGCTAGTTCAGGGGAAAAATGCAAACAGAAATTTCTTCATGAGACGAAGGGGCAAGTGGCCTGCCACTAATTTACTTGTACACAAGGTGTGCCTGTGCACCTTGTGGTGGTGGCCACCTTGTGGTGTTCTCTGTCATCTGGTGTAAGAGACCACTGGACTTGATCAGCATCTTTTATTGCTGCATGCATGTCCTCTCCTCTTATGTGTGTTTCATAGTGGTGTTACACTCAGCAAAGAGCTCTTTATCTTTGACACACACAAAAGCTACAACTCATCAGTGTCCACAGATATACATGGTGCTCTCTGAATAGCTGCATCAAGCTGTTATTACTGATTTTCTGGTTGCTGTTGAAGCTGACATTGGGAGTTTTTCTGTTTTCCCTCAAACAATGTGTCAACAGCAGCTTTTAAGCATTTATTCACAACATCATTAAAAGATGTTTGATGTTGCCCCAAAATCCATAATACCTCTAGTGAACATTCATATGCATTTTTCTCGGTCATTTTCCCCTCAGCTCGGACTTCAGGAGATAATTCTGTGCAAAAGCTCTGTGCTTTGTTTCGTAGTGGTGCTTCACGTTATTAATTAGTGCTACGTGTTTAGACTATATGAGGTAAAATGGTTTGAACTGCCTGACGGAAGAATAAACATAAATTTCGTCCACTTATTGTTAACGAGCAGTTTTCCTCATTAACCTCCCTTTGTTTGGAGCTATATCACTGTCTGTCTTCCTCTGTGCTCCGCTGTAGCGGTAAACCCGCAGTGGTAACGGCAGCGGGCTGTCTCATTTCCTGGTGCAAACCATCATCCGGACCGCAGTCCGCCATTTGGTGACCCCTGTCCTATATTATCCATTTTTCTGGCCTGAGTGTACCTACCTATCCAACCCCCCTAACTAATTGCACCTAACTGCAATTAGATAGGGGTGTGGTAACATTTTTTATGTTATTATTTCATAGTCAAATAACACATTCATCAAAAAAAATCAAAGAAAGTTCCACATGCACGCAAAACTGTTTTTACTATAAGTTAATGTAAAGCGGCACTTGCTTATTGTGTTTTTTGTTTATCAATGTTGATTTAAGTTGTTTTTATTTTCCACGTAGAAAACTATCATGGACTCCGAGTATTTAAAAAAACACCTGGGGAAATGTCTGGCGGAGGGACTTGCTGAAGTGGCCGAGTGTCAGCCTGCAGACCCCATCCTGTATCTCGCTCAGTGGCTTTACAAGTGGGACGCGAAGTACGGGGATAATGAAATGGATGTAAGCTGCAATGTTTTCCTCTAGCCAGCAGGAGGCGGCTTCATTCAATCATTGTAATCGAGTAAAGGATCATTCTAATTGTAATCGAGTGAAGGGTAATTGTAAGTATAATTACCATGAGCTTCCCCCATCAACATTTAAATTACATTTTAATTATAATCCATGCCTGCACATAATACGGTATGTTTTCACACTCGAGGGATTAGATATTAAAACACTGTTTATCTGCATTTTGATCAGATTGTGTCACAACCAGTCATTAGTCACCTCCTTCAGCTTTGATTGCAGCAGTAATACTCCTCCTCATGGACTGGTACAAAACTTCAGGTGTCATTTTATAGGATGGTATCATTCATTCATTTATTCATCTTTAAACCCACTTCTGCTGAAGCGGGTCACGGGTGCTGGGGTCTATCCCAGCCAACAAACATATGAGTCAGGGTCCACTCTTAAATCAGATAGTAGTAATGAAAGTATGAATATTTTGATTAAAGATAAGGTCTTGTGTTTCATGTAGAGCAAAGAACTTGATATTGAAATATGATTTAATGCAGAAAATGGCTTATTTGGCACTCCTGGAGCATGAGCATGAGCAGGAGCATGAGCAGGAGCAGGAGGAGGAGCAGGAGCAGGAACAGGTTGAACCCAGAGAGGAGCCAGTGCACCATGTGAAGCTGATGGAGGAGGAGATAACGTTCATTGAGCTCCTGGAAGAATCTCGTGATGTATGTTATGTGTAAAAAGCTCTGGGATTGTGGATTTCAAACTAGACTTAATTCTGCTGGAGGGACCGATGTCACTTTCATCTACAATTTGCATCTTCTTTTGCTCCAATTAACGACTCATCTGCTAATTTTATTACCGCTTTACCAACAGGTTTATGAAGATGAAGCTGATTATTTCGAGATACCTTCACCTCTTCAGAGTGAATATCAAAAACCAGAGACATCTTGCACTGAAGAGGAGGTGACTGATATCAAACAAAAGACCCAGAAACTAAGTCTTCCACCACGTTTCGAGAAAAAGGTGACCGACTTTGAAAATGTTCAACATTTCCTGTAGCAGAAAACAGCAGTCCCTGTGAAAAACCTAATGATAGAACTGCAAAGACACATCTTTTTAATGCTGAACCAGAACTATTCTGACATCCTCGTTTCAGAAGTCAGTTGGACGGCGTACCATTCCTGTACGTGTCCCAGCAATGGAGGAGAGACTCTGGAGATACAGCACGCACATCAAGAGGAAGATGATAAATGCGATTTGAGATGACGAAACTGGATAAATGGGTCATTTAACCAAGAGTTCAATTTGCTTGTTATCACACTTCAAAAGTTGTATTGCATTATAGAATTTAGTAATATAAACATTTACTCACACAAAATTCCTTTTTAAGTTATAAAATAAAACAACTTTAATCCAAAGATTAGGCATTTATTTCATTAAGCAATCAGGCACCTGTTGGAACCAATATGAATACAAAAATACAGTTTTTCTTTCTCTCGCTACTTTCTTTCTTGATGAAGCAATTTAATATTCAGAAATAAAGCACTTGCTAACAGAAATGAAAATCCGTAACAGGAATGCATCCAGCAGTGCATTTTGTGAGTGTATGTAATCTGTTTATCGTGTCAAACCCATAGCCCTACTGAGCTACATGAAGAACACCAGATTAAAGTATGTTATTGCTAGCATTGATAACATTAAAAGACAGAATATTCATCTTGTACCGCTTGTTTCCCGTATTGTGGGTCACAGGGGTTGCAGGATCCTTTCCCAGCTGAGCGGTGGGGGAGTTCAATTCAGATCTGTATCTCTCGAGAGGAATTGGATTTGTAGCAGAGCAGGACATTAAATAAAATATAAAACGGAGCAATCATCAGAGAAAGAATGAAATGACTAAATGAGTAAAATGAGTGAAATGTATCTTGAATAAATACGAGCATGCCGCATTATACATATTGCTGTGCAATCCAGGTATTTGGTTAGTGCAAATTAATTGCACTGGGAAAAAATAAAAATTTTAGTCTGTTGCGCCTGTTGCTTTTAACCCAAGGGAACCTGCATCTCCACCCTGACGGACCACATTGTAATAAATTCAGTTCAGGTGTGTGGGGAGCTGTCATGTCAGAACGAGAAAGTTTTGGTGGCCATCCATGAAACCAATATGCAGGTGCCCGATTGTTCATGTGTTGGTATTGGCTTGTGGTGGGAAGAGTGGCACTATGGGTGTGTCTTCAGAAATTAATAATTAATGCCACTCACCTTGCTGCAGGTGAGTGGCAGGAAGCCGGTGGACTGCTTTGTCTGAGTGGGGAATGAGGTCCTACCACAAGTGAAGGGGCCCTTTTCATAAAGCCGGTTTAGTGGAAAACCTGGCTATGTTAACCCTGAAATGGGGAAAAACCAGGGTTTCCGGTTTCACAAAGGGAGGTAACTTAACCCAGAGTCAGAGGAGTAAACCTTGCCTGTGTCACGAGACGAGGTAAACTGAACCTCTAGGTTTGTTACCGCAGTAACAGACTCTGAAGCTAGCCTGGTCGGGAGGAGGGGCCATGTCACGAAGCAGGTTCAGTGGAAATCCAGGGTAAGTTAACCCAGCAATCGGAAAACCAGGGTTTTCAGTTTCACAAAGGGAGGTAAGTTAACCCAGAGTTAGAGCTGTAACCCTGGCCTGAACTTCTGGGTTTGTTACCGCAGTAACAGACTCTCTGAAGCTAACCTGAGGCCTGTACCATAAAGCTGGATTACGGCTTAGCGAGATAACTTCGGGTTTAACCCTGGCTTTTCGGTACCATAAAGGTGGCTTACTTTCTATCGGGCTACGTTGTCGTGGTAACCTATGCTGAGCAATGTTGAGTGTATTAGATGTTCTACTGTATTATTATTCTTCTGACAAAAGTTCATTTAAGGGCACTGTATGATTATCTGTTACGGGAGGAGCTGAGCAGTTCATGTCAAGGACAACAGGAACCGCTGCAGACGATTGTTGCAAATATACGTGGATACAACTACTGATAAAGAGTGCAGTCAAACTATCCGAACAGCTTGTGCAGTCAAAAGAAGAACTTGTAACAGAATGGAATTCTCTGATTAAACATCTGATGTGCAACTGTGTCAACCACGCCTTCTGATGTGTATAAAAGCTTGTATGTTTTAATATTTCTTTGCACTCTGCTGGAAGTAATCTTCTGTTAGACAAAATGTGCGGAAATTTCTGTTTATTCAATAAACGTTGAAGCTTCTTGCAATTTCACAGTGGTGTTCTGTTTATTTAACTTCGTACAGAAATTGTCCACCACCAAGAAACAACGAACGCGCAGGAGGACAATGAGGGTCCCTACAACTACAGGATTCGCTCCTCCGCTTTCAACACCTAACCTGCTCCGGAGCAGGATAAGTTCAGGATAAGAGCTCAGCAGGTATAAAAGCCCCACCTATAGACCAATCAGTTCTCTTGGAAAATGGCCTGTCCGTTTTATGAGAACCCGGTGGATCTTGGTGCATAGTAGGGGTGGGCAATACTGGGAATTTTGGTATCGATCCGATACCAAGTACATACAGGGTAGTATCGGCCGATACCGATATGATACCGATACTTTTTGCTTGGAAATGTCATGATCATTGAATAATTGACACCCCCCCCCCCCGAGTTAGTTTATTATAATTGTGATAAACACAGCACAATAAAAATGTTTCATTTTTTAATAAATTACTACAATGCAAACTTTAACAGTATAAAAAAATAAAATACTTCTACTACAACAACTGTTTCAGAACAAAAGTGAAGAGAGTCAAACCAAAAAAAAAGCAGCAATGTAACGTAATGTAATTTCAGGAATTAAAGTTTGTTTAGCACTTTAATATATATGGTTCACAATAAGTTAGAGATTATGAGAGACTCATTTTTGGGGTAATAAATACTACACTAATGGAGATGGTGTTTCTTCTCATTCACTACATAACTTTTATTTATGTCATTACAATCCAGACCAAATAGGAAAGCAGTCACATAAATAACAATATCAATAACATATTGTGAACCTTGTATTTTCATCTGATTACTTTAGTAATAAAATTAATCAATAGATTAATCGATTCCTTGGGTAATGGGATAGCTGTAGATCTTAGTAAAACAAGATTTTTTTTCAACTGGGTGAACATATAGCCATTGAACCAATCTCTGTCCGGAGGAAGCAGCAGGCCAGTGGCCAGGTAGGGGGAGGGGCTAAAGGTGTACCTGAGTCACTCACTCAGGCAGAGACTCAGAGAGTAGCAGGGGGCGCTGGGCGAGAGAGGAGGTGCGCTAGTTGCACAGAGAAGCGGCGCTTTGAGGAAATTGGTGGAGGAGCAAAGTATCGATCACAGGACAATAGTATTGATCCGATCCAAGTACTTGCTTAGTATTGATAATATCGATATTTGGATCGATCCGCCCACACCTAGCGATTGGTCGCATGCAGCAAACTCCGCCCTTTTTATGTGAGCGCGCAAAGATCTAGAGTGGACAAGCCTGAATTGAATTAGTGAGTTGAGTGAGCTTTATGGTACCGAAAATCCGTAGGGCGGATGTCTCGTTAAGTGAAGCCAGATAAGTAGGAGGAAGCCTGGCTAGGTTAATCAAGCTTTATGGAACAGGCCTCTGGTCGGGAGCAGTTTAGCTTTTCACAAACCCAGGGTTTCTTCTGACTCCGCCCCCTTTCACCGCCGCTCGCGGGGCTTCATTTCCTGGTTCTGTCGGACGTAGAGTTTAACCGAAGTAAGGTTTTATAAATAACTCCGTATTTAGGAGGTATTTTAGAGGCGAACATGTCATGTCCGTTTGACATGGAGTCTCTTGATGGAGTTTCCGCATAAATTCATAGAGAATTAAATATTTTTGTATCGCGTTCAGATGTCAATTTATATCCAGACAGTTCCCTTTATGATCGGTACCGATTCACGTCCATATCCAACACACACATGCTCGACCTGATCCATCCTCACATCTGCAGCAGTGCTGTGGGTAATGCTCCGTTCAGTTTTTCATTTTTTATTTACAAACGGTAGTTTATCTATACAATGTGGGAGATGCTCAGTGCGCCTCAACTTGAAACTTTTACCCCAGATTTCTATTTCTCCGGAGAGAAAACCATCAGAATCATCAAGGAGTTCCACAAGACTGCAGGTGAATGATGTAGAAATCTGATAAATTCATTTGAAAGTATGTTCTCTTAATGATATTGTGCTGCAACCTCAGACTTGGGTTAGTAACATTAATTTATTTTCGGATGTCCCAATGTAATTTGCTACCACAGGGAGGAACTCCCCTCAGTTCTGATGTGGAGATGAATTGGTCCTGGTCAGTTCCTGACTCACGGGTGTATGATGAGTCTCACCTGAGCAACAGACTAATGCATTAACTAAAGATTGGCACAATAATGGATAGATAGATAGATAGATAGATAGATAGATAGATAGATAGATAGATAGATAGATAGATAGATAGATAGATAGATAGATAGATAGATAGATAGATAGATAGATAGATAGATAGATAGATAGATAGATAGATAGAGAGATAGATAGATAGATAGATAGATAGATAGATAGATAGATAGATAGATAGATAGATAGATAGATAGATAGATAGATAGATAGATAGATAGATAGATACTTTATTAATCCCGGAGGAAATTGCATATATCCACTGCTCAGGCATTACATAACAAATAATACTGGATAAACACCAGGAGAAAAGGAAACACTGACATCACAGGACATACCACAAGACATACATTACACTAACAGACAGACACATGCAGCACTAACAGGACTTATATACTAAACTATAACTAAAATATAAACAGTATAAAATTTAAAAATATTACAGTATTAAAATATAAATAGTATAAAATAAAATCTAAACAGTATAAAATTGAATTATATATATAAAAAATGTATAAAAAATATATTTATTTTTTATACATTTTATATATATATATATATATATATATATATATATATATATATATATATATATATAAAACAGTATAAAATTAAATTAAAATTAAATTAAATCCATTTTCAACCCCGTGCTGACCTCGCCACCTCCCCCCCGCTCCTCCTGAGAGAGTCATTGTACCCCCTGATGGCACGGGGCACGAAGGAGGACCTCAGCCTCTCTGTGGAGGCGCTGTGTGACAGCAGTCTGCCGCTGAAGGTGCTTCTCTGCTGGGAGAAGGTGGTGTGTAGGGGGTGCCTGGTGTTGTTCATGATAGCCTTAATTTTAGACATGGTCCTGCTCTCCAGAAGCATATCCACAGAGTCCAGGCTCAGCCCGACCACTGAGCCCGCTCTGCGGATGAGTCTGTTCAGACGGTCCATATCTCTTTTCCTGGCCCCCCCACCCCAACACACAATGGCGTATGACAGCACACTGGAGACTACGGACTGATAGAACATGAAAAGGAGCTTAGGACAGATGTTGAAGGAGGCCAGCCTCCTTAGGAAGTACATCCTGCTCTGCCCCTTCTTGTACATACAGTTCGAGTTGAGTGACCAGTCCAGTCTGCTGTCTAGCTGCAGTCCCAGGTACTTATAGTTTTCTACCACCTCCCTCTCCACAGCCGGTGATCATCAAAGGCAGTGAGGTGGAGGTGTTGTAGTGATGAGAAAAATTTGAGAATGGAATTTTTGGGCTCCTAAACTACAACAACATGTTGATGAAGTAATTGGCCGATGTGAAACATGCTTAAAAAGTAACATTCGAAAAGGGGAAACACCTCCTGCTGGACATATTCCAGCACCTGAAGGACCTTTTCTACACCTGGTCATGGACTATGTTGATATGGTGAGACCAGTGCAAGGGAAGAGGTATATGTTGGTGGTGATTGATAGATCACCAGGTGATTGATAGAGGAACCAACAAAGGCAACGGCCCCAACTGAGAACATCGTGTGTTGAGTCGTTGAGGACGTCGGTTGTTTTGGTCTGAGAGGAAAAGATCCGGAGAACTCATCCCAGAGGAAAAGGTCCAGACAACTCATCCCAGAGGAAAAGATCCAAACAACTCATCCCAGAGGAAAAGATGAGTGAGGCGTCCCTCTACAACGCCCACAGCGGCGGTGGGGACTCCTGCCAGAACTCACCCACTGGTGTGAGGGGAAGTCTGACTACAAAGGGGGGTGGATGTATAGATTCCACTCGTCTCGATGTCAGTGAAGCAGGGAGATCCTCACACCATTAGGGGTTGGGCTCTGGGGGAATGTCCTTATTGCCATGCAGCCAAGTACGGGACGAGGACACTGTGAAGGACTGATAACTTTGTGTCACCAATAAGTTTTCAGTGATAATTCATAAACTCACTACTACATATTGTTCAGTTTTTCCAGTAATCTTTGTTTTTTGGTAATCAGAATGTCATAATGCATCTATAGATGAAAGGGTCATGTTCAAATGTTTTGGAGGCTACTAAGGTTGGATTGTCTTCTCTGCAGGCTAAGAAAGCGATCACTCAGTGAGGGTCACGGAAGAATTTTTCCCCAAGAATGTAATTGTACTGTTCTCTTCATGTGTTATACTTTCTAAGCGTTAACATGAATGAAACAGCCAGCCAAACTCCTTTCCAAGAGCCAGGAAGTGAGCGACCTTGCTCCTTTAATAACTCTCCACACACTTTAGTGGCGATGACACATTGAAATGGAGTGAAACTATAAAATAAAATACAAAAAATATATGTAAATAATCTTATAAACAGTTTAAACAATTGTAATTAACTTAATGGACACAAAACAGGTAAGTAGATAGCTGTAAGGTTGTTTTCTAAACACATACAATAAAGTTTCTAAATACAAATAAACTTTACAAAATGTCCACAAATATAAACACTTTAACATAAAAAAAAACATCTACACTTACAGCCACTGCTTTCTGGAGGATTGGCACGGAGGATTGCACTCAATTATGAAGTTGTAACGCACTCTATGTCATCACGCTTTTCGTCTCCGCTCGCATCGCTACTCTACTTCCTACTTCCTGTTTCCTATTTCCTGTTACCGCTAACTTCGGTCCTTCAAAATAAAAGCATCGCGATCTTTCTAAAACGCGAATAAAACAATAATAAAACACATTTATATAATCAAACTTATCTTTAAATTCTAAACACATTCTAAACACATTAAACACATTTAAATAAACTCAGGGCAGAACAGTAATCATCGGGGTTTTCGCCTCCGTCTGTAGTGAAGAATAGTAAGATAGTAGCCATAGATCTGAGCCATCTTTGTTAAAAATTGGGTTGTTGCATTTTATTAAATTTCCCAGTTTTGGTCCATGGCTTAAAAGCCATGGAAGGGGGGTATGTGGTGGAAAGTTTTTAATACAATAAAATAATATAGTAAAACAATATCATCTAAGTGAACCAAAGATCTGGATTGTTGTGTGTGTCATATTATTCAGCTCTTGTGAAGGTGACCCCAGGATGTCTCGAAGTCATGAAAACGCTGCATGAAAATAATTCCTGTTAGACCATATTTGGAAATGCTTGCATGACTGTGGGTATCCTTGAAGAAGTTAGACACTGACAGAAGCAGCTAGCCAGATCATTTCATACACTGTACCTGAAATTAGAATGTTTCTGCACAGGGTCATCCAAAGAATGTCTGCAGCAGATCCTCACAGGGTTCGCATGACTAATTATATTATTCATCAAATAGTTTTGTGAAACTGTCGACTTGATATTTTTGGTAATGTCTGGAGGTCATGACGTACCAACTGAGAGCCCACAAAGAACTGGTTGAAAGCAGATGGGCCGAGGTTAATACCTCCCCCTAGTCACACCTTTAGGGTATAAAAAGATATGTGATCCATTTCCTAGTTGGTATTTGAAGTTTTCATCTACCCAGAGTACTCTGCAACAACACACCGGAGGACTTTTTCATCGTCCCCAGAGCTCTCATCATGCTTAGATAAGTATTTGTTGAACTTGTCTGTTTGTTGAACCTGTCTGTCTGTCAATATCATCTATGATGTTATTGGACTCATACTCAACCTATTGATGATATTATTGTACTGCTACTCAACCTAAACATGATTTGAATTGACAAATAAATATCTTGTATTTTACACTGTCTCCTGTCCGTAAGAAAAACGAAATCCCCACCACATTTGCATAATGTGCGGATTTAAAATCTTGTAGTTTTGGTAAAAGTTTCTCTCTCTGGCCTTCAGGACCTATAACTACTACCTCTGTTATGTCCTGGTTCAGCTGTAGGAAGTTCTCTGCCATCCATGAATCGATATCTAAAATACAGTTAAAAAGGGCATCAACTGGCCCTGAGTCATCAGGAGACACGGCGATGTACAGCTGTTTATCATCGGCATAGCTACGAAAGCTGATGCCATGTCTCCTGATGACATTCCCCAAAGGAAGCATGTAAAGATTAAAAAGAACTGGACCTAAAATTGACCCTTGAGGCACCCCACACCTAATTTCATGTGTTCTGGAGGGACATGTATCCATACTTACAAAGAAACATCGATCTGTGAGATAAGAATGAAACCAGTTATAAACAGTACCAGAGAGGTCCACCAGGTTTCTCAGTCTATTCAATAAAATGTAGTGATCTACTGTATCAAAGGCAGCACTTAAATCCAGTCATACCAAGACTGTGAGTTTTTGTGAGTCTGCGTTACACCTGAAGTCGTTTAAAATCTTTAAAAGGGCTGTCTCGGTACTGTGGGTTCTTCTAAAACCAGATTGATATTTCTCTAAAATATTGTTCGTATCTAAAAAATCAATTATTTGGTTAAAAACCAGTTTTTCTAAAATCTTACTAAAAAATGGTAAGTTGGAGACAGGAGGTATTAATTAAAAATGTTGAGGTCTAAATTGCTCTTCTTCAGTAGGGGCCTCACCACCGCCGTTTTAAAGGAGGTGGGGAAAACGCATGTCTGAAGAGAGCAATTTAATATATTTAAAATCTGCTCCTCGAAGAAACCATAAAACGTCTTTAAAAATGATGTGGGAATTGGATCTAAAAGGCAGGTTGTGGGCTTTACTTCGGAGAAAACTCGGCCAAGTGTCCTTGCATCAACCAGGGCAAAACTCTCCAGTGTTTCCTCGGATAAAAGCAACTGTCCAGATGTGTTAGAAATTACATTTTGATGTGATAAAAGACTGGACCTAATGTCATCGATTTTACTTACGAAGTGGTTTGCAAAGTCCTCACAGAGAGCGTCTGTTGGTGCCTCTGAAGGTTTTTTTAAAATTGGGATTTGTTAAAAGATTGAAGGTGGAGAAAATAATTTTAGGGTTGTTTTTATTATCTGTGATGAGTTTTGAGAAATGAGATATTCTTGCCTGTTTGAGAGTTTTATTGTAGGATTTGAGTTGTTCACAAAATATTTCATAATCGACTGTGAGTTTACTTTTTCTCCACCTTCTCTCCGCACTCCTGCATTTTCCTTTTGATTTTTTGATTTCATCCGATCTCCATGGGGGTTTAGGTTTGCTTTTTATGGTTTTAGTTAAAAGCGGAGCCACAGAGTCCAATGTTGATTTTAATTTACTGTTAAAATTGTCAACAATAACATCACAAGGTGCGGGTAAAATTTCAGCAGGAGTGCTCTGTAAAATCTCTATAAAATTTGCAACCACTTCGGAAGTAAGGTAGCGTTTCCTCACCGTTCTCACCGGGGCCTCCTGATGTTTAAAACTGGTGATGTTAAAATACACACAGTAGTGGTCAGATACAGCCAGGTCAACAACAGAGGGCACACCAATGGACAAGCCATAGGTTATGACCAGGTCCAGGGGGTGTCCCCTGTTGTGAGTCGGCTGTGTTACATGTTGATTAAAATCCATGCAGTTTAAAAGGTTTAAAAATTCTCTCGACAATGGGTCAGAGATGTTATCAATGTGCAGATTAAAATCACCAGTTATTAAAATTCTGTTATAGGTGGTGTGTATTGTTGATAAAAGCTCAGAAAATTCACTGATAAAAAAAGTGGAGTGCTGAGGTGCTCTGTAAACAGTAATGCAAAGGATAGGAGGACTGCTAAAAAGAAAGGCATGGAGCTCAAACGATAAGTAGCTGTTAAATAATTTAATGTCTCTCTAGAGATCGAAGCAGTTCCGCCTCCTCTTTTACCACCCCTGGTAGAAAATAAAAAGTTAAAATCTGGTGGGCAGGCCTCGGTGAGAACAACTGGTGCGTCAGTGCCAAGCCATCTCTCTGTTAAAAGAATGCAATCTAGCTTACCGCCTAAAATCAGGTCATTCATAATAAAAGATTTGTTCACAAGGGAACGAACATTTAAAAGTGCCATGCTGATGGTGACAGGTGGTTAACGGACTCTACAAGTGGATTGATGATGTTTTGGGAGAGGTCTGAGGTTATTGAAGTTCACTGTGTGAACATTGAGAAATCTGCTTTGCTGGCGCTGCGTGATGATGACAGGAATTGGTAAATTATTAGTGAGAATGGAAGGTCCAAGTCCAGTATTGAGTGTGTTCTGATCAGAGGTGGAACTAAAAACATAGGAACTGGGACCGAGAGGACATCAAGCAGTAGCAGAAGTTCAGTCTGTGCAGATTTGGGGTGGTGGGAGGAGAGTGTGGTGACGTGGGCGTGTTGCACACCGTATGCCAGGTTGGCGGACAACACGGGTGCCGGCCCTATTTAGGTGAAGGCCATCGTTTCCAAAAAGATGTCTCTTCTCCCAAAAGACATCAAAATTGTCAATGAAACCAACATTGCAGGTGCTGCAGGCAGAGGAGAGCCAGGTGTTCAGGCTAAGCAGCCTGCTGAAACGCCCAATGCCCCTGCCACAGGTGGGGGTGGGGCCGGAGATAAAAACATGCAGCTGGGACTGAGAGTTTGTTAAAAAGCTGCGTAAAATCCTGTTTTAAAATCTCGGACTGTTGTCTGGAAGTGTCGTTGGTGCCCACATGAATAATGACGCGGTTTACCTGGGGGTGTGAATCTAGAAACCTTGGGAGTTTCTCTGTTATGTCTGCAATGGTGGCGCCGGGAAAGGACAATTAACACTTGCCAAATAACCTGTTTCCTAGCCTTTGAAGATGTAGTTTATGCCTTCACCATTTGTTTATGCCTTCACAGTTTGTCTCTAACACTGTCCCTTCACCATTTCTTTCTCAGAGTGTCCCTTTTGAATTTAATTGCATCCCTGTAAAAGAGTCATGTGACTTCATGCCTGTCTTCAACAGTATAAATAACACGGTCTTGAGATAAGAATTTGTCCTTCTCGTACCGCATTCACCATTGTTCTGTAGTATTGGAGAACGACCCGGAGCTCTGTAAGTAAAGTACTGTGAACTTCCAACCATCATCTCAAGAGTCATCTTTATGCCCTGATCATCTAACAAACGCGCTGCGGAGCTAGTAGGTCGGACTCCGCTTCAATACAAAGGACTGTTTAAGTACAACCGTCTAGTGTTTGGAGTGGCATCCAGTCCAGCAATTTTTCAAAGAACAATGGACACAGTATTGCAAGGAGTTCCTCATGTAGCTGCATATTTAGACGACATTTTAGTCATGGAGACTACGGAAGCTAAACACATTGAAAACCTAGAGCAGGTTTTAAAAAGACTCTCAGAAGCAGGGCTGCGTTTGAAACATGAAAAATGTGTGTTCATGGTACAAAGCATGACATATGACATATAATCACAGCAGAGGGCTTTCGCCCAGTGGAAGACAAAGTGAGGGCTATCAAGGAAGCCCCAAGCCCAAAGAATGTAACAGAATTGCGCTCATTTCTGGGAATGGTAAATTACTATGGGAAGTTCCTGCAGGATCTCTCAAAAGTGTTAGCACCACTGTACAAGCTCCTACAAAATGACACAAAGTGGCATTGGGACGCAGAGCAGGAGAAGTCATTTAAGGAGGTAAAGGAACTCCTTCAGTCAGCAAAACTGCTAGTTCACTATGATCCAGACAAGGACATTGTTCTCTCATGTGATGTGTTCACCTTATGGGGTAGGGGCAGTTCTCTCCCATATTATGGAAGACGGCTCAGAGAAACCTGTTGGATTTGCCTCACGGACACTAATGACTGCAGAGAAAGGTTATTCACAGCTAGACAAAGAAGGTCTTGCCATTGTCTTTGTAGTAAAGTGTTTTCATCAGTACCTATATGGACGTGTTTTCAAAATATACACAGATCATAAACCACTGATGAGTCTGTTCAGTGAAAAATGCTGTATTCCACCGTTAGCATCGGCCAGAATTCAAAGGTCGGCTCTAATCTTGTCAGCTTATGAGTACACCATAGTATACAGAGCAGGAAAATAAAATGTCAATGCTGATACATTGAGTCGCTTACCATTGCCGGAGTTGCCTAGCTCGACATATGTACGTCTTGAGACTGTTTTTACATTTTACAGGAAAGTTTTCAGAGACAATGTAGCCACAAGAGGACACAAGCCAGTGTCTTATTGTGCCGGTCCCAAGCCCGGATAAATACAGAGGGTTGCGTCAGGAAGGGCATCCGGAGTAAAACTTTTGCCAAATCAAAGATGCGAATCAAACCTATGACTTCCATACCGGATCGGTCGAGGCCCGGGTTAACAACGACCGCCATCGGCGCTGTTGACCTACAGGGCGCCGGTGGAAATTGGATTACTGTTGGTCGAAGAAGGAGAGGAGGAAAGTGCGTTCGCATGAAGAAAGAGAAGAGGAACACCAAGAGTATAGGACTAAGAGTAGGGACGTTGAATGTTGGAACTATGACAGGAAAAGGTAGAGAGTTGGTTGACATGATGCAGAGAAGGAAGGTAGACATACTGTGTGTCCAGGAGACCAGGTGGAAAGGTAGCAAGGCTAGAAGTTTAGGAGCAGGGTTCAAGTTGTTCTATCATGGTGTAGATGGGAAGAGAAATGGAGTGGGAGTTATCTTGAAGGAGGAGTTTGTTAGGAATGTCCTGGAGGTCAAAAGAGTGTCGGATAGAGTGATGAGTCTGAAGCTAGAAATAGAAGGTGTGATGTTCAATGTTGTTAGCGGGTATGCTCCACAGGTAGGATGTGAGCTGGAGGAGAAGGAGAAATTCTGGTCGGACTTTGACGAAATGATGCAGAGCATGCCTAGAAGTGAGAGAGTTGTCATTGGAGCAGACTTCAATGGACATGTTGGTGCAGGAAACAGAGGTGATGAGGAGGTGATGGGCAGGTTTGGTATCCAGGAGAGGAACGCAGAAGGACAGATGGTAGTTGACTTTGCAAAAAGGATGGAAATGGCTGTAGTGAATACTTTCTTCCAGAAGAGGCAGGAACATAGAGTGACCTATAAGAGTGGCGGTAGGAGCACACAGGTAGACTACATCTTGTGTAGACGGTGTAACCTGAAAGAGATCAGTGACTGTAAAGTAGTGGTAGGTGAGAGTGTAGCCAAACAGCATAGGATGGTGGTGTGTAGGATGACTCTGGTGGTGAGGAAGATCAAGAGGGCAAAGGCAGAGCAGAAGACGAAATGGTGGAAGCTGAAAAAGGAAGAGTGTTGCAGGACTTTTAGGAAGGAGTTAAGACAGGCTCTGGGTGGCAAGGAGGTGCTTCCAGATGACTGGACAACTACAGCTAATGTGATCAGGGAGACAGGTAGGAGAGTACTTGGTGTGTCATCTGGAAGGAAAGTGGATAAGGAGACTTGGTGGTGGAATGAGGAGGTACAGGAGTGTATACAGAGAAAGAGGTTAGCTAAGAAGAAGTGGGACACTGAGAGGACTGAGGAGAGTAGACAGGAGTACAGGGAGATGCAGCGTAAGGTGAAGGTAGAGGTAGCAAAGGCCAAACAAGAAGCTTATGATGACTTGTATGCTAGGTTGGACAATAAGGAGGGAGAGACTGATCTATACAGATTGGCAAGACAGAGAGATAGAGATGGGAAGGATGTGCAGCAGGTTAGGGTGATTAAGGATAGAGATGGAAGTCTATTGACAGGTGCCAGTAGTGTGATGGGAAGATGGAAAGAGTACTTTGAAGAGTTGATGAACGTGGAAAATGAGAGAGAACAAAGACTAGAAGAGGTGACTGTTGTGGACCAGGATGTAGCAAAGATTAGTCAGGATGAAGTGAGGAGGGCATTGAAGAGGATGAAGAGTGGAAAGGCAGTCGGTCCTGATCATATACCTGCAGAGGTTTGGAAGTGTCTAGGAGAGGTGGCAGTAGAGTTTCTGACTGGGTTGTTCAACAGGATCTTAGATAGTGAGAAGATGCCTGAGGAATGGAGGAGAAGTGTTCTGGTGCCCATTTTTAAGAACAAGGGAGATGTGCAGAGTTGTGGCAACTACAGAGGAATAAAGCTGATGAGCCATACAATGAAGTTATGGGACAGAGTAGTGGAAGCTAGACTAAGGGCAGAAGTGAACATTTGTGAGCAGCAGTATGGTTTCATGCCAAAAAAAGAGTACTACAGATGCAGTATTTGCGTTGAGGATGTTGATAGAGAAGTATAGAGAAGGCCAGAGGGAGCTGCATTGTGTTTTTGTAGATCTGGAGAAAGCTTACGACAGGGTGCCCAGAGAGGAACTGTGGTATTGTATGAGGAAGTCTGGAGTGGCAGAGAAGTATGTTAGAGCAGTGCAGGACATGTATGAGGACTGTAAGACAGTGGTGAGGTGTGCTGTAGGTGTGACAGAGGAGTTCAAGGTGGAGGTGGGACTGCATCAGGGATCAGCTCTGAGCCCCTTTTTGTTCGCTATGGTGATGGACAGGCTGACAGACGAGGTTAGACAGGAATCTCCATGGACTATGATGTTTGCAGATGACATTGTGATCTGCAGTGAGAGCAGGGAACAGGTGGAGGAGAAGCTAGAGAGGTGGAGGTTTGTCCTGGAAAGGAGAGGAATGAAGGTTAGCCGCAGTAAGACAGAGTACATGTGTGTGAATGAGAGGAACCCAAGTGGAAGAGTGAGGTTACAGGGAGAAGAGATCAAGAAGGTGGAGGATTTTAAGTACTTAGGCTCAACAGTCCAGAGCAATGGAGAGTGTGGAAAAGAGGTGAAGAAGCGTGTACAGGCAGGATGGAATGGATGGAGGAAGGTGTCAGGTGTGATGTGTGATAGAAGAGTTGCAGCTAAAATGAAAGGAAAGGTGTACAAAACTGTGGTGAGACCAGCGATGTTGTTTGGTCTAGAGACAGTGTCACTGAAGAAAAGACAGGAGACAGAGCTGGAGGTAGCAGAGATGAAGATGCTGAGGTTCTCTCTGGGAGTGACCAGGAAGGATAGGATCAGGAATGAGTACATCAGAGGGACAGCACATGTTAGAGGTTTTGGAGATAAAGTGAGAGAGGCCAGACTGAGATGGTTTGGACATGTCCAGAGGAGAGATAGTGAATATATTGGTAGACGGATGTTGAGTTTTGAACTGCCAGGCAGGAGGCCTAGAGGAAGACCAAAGAGGAGGTTTATGGATGTAGTGAGGGAAGACATGAAGGTAGTTGGTGTGAGAGAAGAGGATTCAAAGGACCGGGCTAGATGGAGGAAATTGATTCGCTGTGTCGACCCCTGAAGGGAAAAGCCGAAAGGAAAAGAAGAAGAAGACAGGAAAGTTTTCAGAGACACCGGTTAAGGCAGCTCAGATCAAACAGTGGACAGAGAGAGACCCAGTGCTGTCCAAGGTAAAGACTTACCTACTGCAGGGTTGGCCAAGTGTGGTTGTTAGTGAAGAACTGAAACCACATGCAAAACACAAGACAGAACTCAGCTTGCAGGATGGATGTATTTTTTGGGGGTCAAGAGTACTTGTACCACCCCCAGGTTGATCATACATTATGGAAGAATTACATGAGACTCATCGCCACCAGCTCCTTTGCATCCATGGGAGTGGCCAGAGAACCCGTGGTCAAGGCTACATCTGGATTTTACTGGTCCGTTAATGGGGTAGATGTTTCTCACAATAGTTGATGTGCATTCAAAGTGGATAGATGCTCACATCATGAGTAACATAACAGCACCTTTGACCATAGACAAGCTCAGACAAGTGTTTGCATCCATGGTTTACCAGACACAGTGGTCACAGATAATGGTCCCATGTTCACCAGTGAGTTGTTTGATGAGTTTATGGTACAGAATGGAATCCGACACATTCGTACAGTTCCTTTTCATCCAGCCTCCAATGGATTGGCAGAGAGAGTGGTTCAGATTGTGAAAGAGGGTTTGAAAACAATGAAAGGTGACTCGCTTAGCACGAGACTTTCACGTTTCCTGTATCGCCTTACACCACAAACCACTACTGCACGTACGCCAGCAGAGACATTGATGGGAAGTAGACCAAAGTCAAAGCTGAACATGACATTAAGGCTACAGTGCTAAGAAAGCAGGAAAAAAAGGACTCATGATCAACATGCACGACAGAGACAGTTGAAACCAGGTGACAATGATGTCAATCATAATTCTAAACAGAAATGGCTGGCAGGGGTTATCCTGACGGAGACATGTCCTCTTTACTATGTGGTAGAACTGACTGATGGACGAGTGTTCTGCAGACATCAAGATCACGTACGCCTACATCACGATACAGAGCCAGAGATCAGTAGTACCACAGTTTCCCTTGGTGAATCAGGAAGCCGTGGAGGTTTCACCAAAGAAAAATTCTCAGCAAGACGTGCCTGTACCCCTTGGAGAGGAGGTAAAATTGTCCACCAACATACAGACACCTCTTGGGACGGTGATACCAGATCCACCCACACCATGTACATCAGCTGTGCCAGCACCAGTTCCAGAGATGCTGCACCGATCACAGCGTGCTCGGAAACTTCCAGACGGCTTGAATGTTTAACCCGAATGTGAGACAGGAAATGTTTATGTTTCTAGTAGGGCTGTCACTTTAATGTGTTAATTAGATGAATTAATTACGCTGCAAATTAACGTGCTATAAAAATTAATGCAATTAATTGTGAGTGGCACGTCAATGCGCAAGTTTTTTAAATTTGGCCCAATGAGGGACCCGTAGGCTGCAGTGACAAGTCACCTGCGCCACTTGTCAAAAGCAGGGTGACTGACAACAGAGATGGACGCGACACAGGAGAGTGAGGCAAGCCCACTCAGACCTTTGGGCGGAAAGTTTATTTATAAAAAGAACAAAGACGGGACTATCAACAAAAACGCAGTGATTCTGTGCTGCCAATCTGCGCTGTAAACGCCTCCGTCAGTCTGCCCCAGGGCAGCTGTGGCTACACATGTAGCTTACCATCACCAAGTATGAACGAGGAGTGAATGAATAATGTATCCGATGTAAAACGTCTTTGAGAAAGCGCTATATAAATCTAATCCATTATTATTATAATTATTATTATTTGTACTTTTTGTAAAAGAGAATTTTCATATCACCAAAGCAGCTCCAGCCTAACGTATCATTTAAATGCCAAACATGACAAGGGCACAGAGTTGAACGTTAGCTTACCCTTTTAAAGGAAATGCCTGTTGGCATCTTGCTGTTGATGTTGCCTTATTTAGAGGCATGTTATACTATTCATTTTGAATTGCTGTATTGAGTTTTGATTGAGAGTCTGCTTATGTGCCTATTTTAGACTCAGCCTTATTTTATTTCTGATTTTTTTTTTTAATTTAACTGTATTTCAATCAAGTTTTAGTTTTATTTATATTGCGCTTAATCATGGCAACAGACATTTCAAAGTGCAATTTGTATTGCATTTTTGAGAAATGCACCTAGCCTAATTGGTTTGCTGATGTGCCTGGCCTTTTTTCTTTTGAATTACATTTATAAATCACACTTAACCAATAAAAATGTGGATTTCAAATCTTCTCTTCTTGGTGCATTCTATTGATTAGTCATACACTACAATTTTGTAATGTCCTAGAATTCATCCATTCATCCATCCATCTTCTTCCGCTCATCTGGGTCGGGTCGCGGGGGCAGCAGCTTAAGCAGGGAAGCCCAGACTTCCCTCTCCCTAGCAACTTCGTCCAGCTCCTCCGGGAGAATCCCAAGGCATTCCCAGGCCAGCCAGGAGACAAAATCTCTCCAGCGTGTCCTGGGTCATCCATGGGGCCTCCTCCCGGTAGGATGTGCCCAGAACACCTCACCAGGGAGGCATCCAGGAGGCATCCTAACTAGATGCGCGAGCCACCTCATCTGGCTCCTCTCGATGCGGAGGAGCAGCGGCTCGACTCTGAGTCCCTCCCGGATGACCGAACTTCTCACCCTATCTCTAAGGGAGAGCCCTGCGGCCGCTCATTTCGGCCGCTTGTATCCGGGATCTCGTTCTTTTGGTCACGACCCACAGCTCGTGACCATAGGTGAGAGTAGGAACGTAGATCAACAGGTAAAGCGAGAGCTTTACCTTTCGGCTCAGCTCCTTCTTCACCACGACGGACCGATACGGAGTCCGCATCACTGCAGGCGCTGAACCGAGCCGCCTGTCGATCTCCCGTTCCATCGTACCCTCACCCTCACTCACTGAGGACCATGGTCTCAGATTTGGGTGTGCTGATTCTCATCCTAACCACTTCACACTCGGCTGTGAACCACTCCAGTGAGAGTTGCAGTTCACGGCTTGATCAAGCCAACAGTATCACGTCATCTGCAAAAAGCAGAGATGCAACACTGAAGCCACCAAACCGGACACCCTCAACGCCTTGGCTTCTCCTAGAAATTCTGTCCATAAAAGTTATGAACAGAATCGGTGACAAAGGGTGGCCTTGGCGGAGTCCAACCCTCACTGGAAACGAATCCGATTTACTGCCGGCAGTAAATCGAATGACAGGAACAGGGTACCGAACAGCCCTTATCAAGGGGTTCGGTACCCCACACAGAACCCCGAGGAACACGGTCGAACGCCTTCTCCAAGTCCACAAAACACATGTAGACTGGTTGGGCGAACTCCCATGCCTCCTCAAGGACCCTGCGGAGGGTGTAGAGCTGGTCCACTGTTCCACAGCCAGGACGAAAACCACACTGCTCTTCTTGAATCCAAGATTTGACTTCCCGATGGACCCTCCTCTCCAGAACCCCTGAAAAGACCTTGCCAGGGAGGCTGAGGAGTGTGATCCCCCTGTAGTTGGAACACACCCTCCGGTTCCCTTTCTTAAAAAGGGGGACCACCACCCCAGTCTGCCAATCCAGAGGCACTGTCCCCGATGTCCATGCGATGTTGCAGAGGTGTGTCAACCAGGACAGCCCCACAACATCCAGAGCCTTTAGGAACTCCGGGCGGATCTCATCCACCCCTGGGGCCCTGCCAACGAGGAGTTTTTTAATCACCTCGGTGACCTCAACCCCATAGATAGGAGAACCCAGACTCTGCTTCTTCATGGTAAGGCGTGTCGGTGGAATTGAGGAGGTCTTCGAAGTATTCTCCCCACCGAGTCACAAAGTCCTGAGTTGAGGTCAGCAGCGCCCCATCCCCACTATACACAGTGTTGATGCTGCACTGCTTCCCCCTCCTGAGACGTCTGATGGTGGACCAGAATTTCCTTGAAATCATCTGGAAGTCGTCCTCCAAGGCCTCACCAAACTCCTCCCACGTCCGAGTTTTTTCCTCAGCAACCACTAAAGCTGCATTCCGCTTGGCCAGCCAGTACCTATCAGCTGCCTCAGGGGTCCCACAGGCCAAAAAGGCCCAATAGGTCTCCTTCAGCTTGACAGCATCCCTTACTGCCGATGTCCACCAACGGGTTCTGGGGTTGCTGCCACGACAGGCACCCACCACCTTACAGCCAAAGCTGCGGTTGGCTGCCTTGACAATGGAGGCATGGAACATGGTCCAGTCAGACTCAATGTCCCCTGCCTCCCCCTGGACGTGAGTGAAGTTCTGCCGGAGGTGGGAGTTGAAACTCCTTTTGACAGGGGATTCTGACAGCCGTTCCCAGCAGACCCTCACAATATGTTTGGGTCTGCCAGGTCGGACTGACATCTTCCCCCACTATCGGAGCCAACACACCAACAGGTGGTGATCGGTTGACAGCTCCGCCCTTCTCTTCACGCGAGTGTCCAAGACATGCGGCCGCAAGTCCGATGACACAACCACAAAGTCGATCATCGAACTGCAGCCTAGGGTGTCCTGATGCCAAGTGCACATATGGACACCCTTATTTCTGAATATGGTGTTCATTATGGACAGTCCGTGACAAGCACAGAAGTCCAATAACAGAACACCACTCGGGTTCTGATCAGGGGGGTAGCTCCTCCCAATCACACCCTTCCAGGTCTCACTGTCATTGCCCACATGAGCATTGAAGTCCCCCAGCAGAACGATGGAGTCCCCAGTGGGAGCGCTCTCCAGCACCCCCTCCAAGGACTCCAAAAAGGGTGGGTACTCTGAACTGTTGTTTGGTGCATAAGCACAAACAACAGTCAGGACCCGGCCCCCCACCCGAAGGCAGAGGGAGGCTACCCTCTTGTCCACAGGGGTGAACCCCAATAGGCGCCAAGCCTGAGAGCTATAAGTATACCCACATCTACTTGGCGTCTCTCACCATGGGCAACTCCAGAGTGGAAGAGAGTCCAACCCCTCTGGAGAGGACTGGTACCAGAGCCCAAGCTGTGTGTAGCGGTGAGCCCGACTATATCTAGTCGGAACTTCTCAACCTCACACACCAGCTCGGGCTCCTTCCCTGCCAGAGAGGTGACATTCCACGTCCCAAGAGCCAGCTTCTGTAGCCGGGGGTCAGATCGCCAAGGTCCCCGCCTTCGGCCACCGCCCAGCTCACAATGCACCCGACCCCTATGGCCCCTCCCACAGGTGGTGAGCCCATGGGAAGGGGAACCCACGTTGTTCTTTTGGGCTGCGCCCGACCGGGCCCCATGGGTGCCACCAAGCGCTCGCCTTCGAGCCCCACCTCCAGGCCTGGCTCCCCGGTGACCCGCGTCCGGGCAAGGGAAAACGTGGTTGATTATTTGCATTCATCATTGAGGGTCTGTGAGCTGTCCTTTGTCTGGTCCCTCACCTAGGACCTGTTTGCCATGGGTGACCCTGCCAGGTGCAAAAAGCACAAGACAACTTAGCTACTAGGATCATTGGGACACACAATCCCCTCCACCACGAAAAGGTGACAACTCAAGGAGGGGGTCCTAGAATTCAAGTTCTTTATTTGGGGGCCTTTAGCATGTATGACATTAAAATGAGATTAATTAGATTAATTAATTACAAATCCTGTAATTAATTAAATTAGTTTTTTTAATCGCCTGACAGTACTAGTTTCTAGTTATATTTGTGTTTTTGAAATTTAAAGGGGGAGGACTGTTGTAATGATGACGGGTTATTACCGTTTTAGTCCACAAGGTGGAGTTTATGTTTTTAGAGCCTCAGGTGCATCTGCATTTCTCCGTTGAGAGATGCGTAGAATAATAGTAAATGTAGTTTTGGTGCGTGCAAAACACCAGAGGGCCGATGTGGCCTGCGGGCCGGTTCTAATAGTAATAAAAAATCATCCGACAGGCCATAAATAATTCACTACAGGCCAGATCTCGCCCGTGGGCCTTGACTTTAACATATGTGATCTAGTGCTTTGTGCAGCCCCTCTATTGTGGAACCACCTCCCTTCCTCATTTCGGTAGGCAGACACACTCTCATCATTAAGACAAGACTTAAAACATTTCTTTACAAAAATTTTGCAATTAAGTCAGCTTAGAATGATAAATTCTTTTTCTTATAGACCTACACTGTTGGAGACTCAACATCCAGACTTACTGAGCTCCTCTCTCCTTCTTTCTCTAATCACACCCTACTAACTGAACATCTTCCCTGGAGTCTCTGTGCTCTATGTCCTCACAGGTTTTCTCAGGTTCACCCCTCATCCGTCCATCCGCTGTGGACCTTCTCCTCCAATCTCACCAGTGTCACCACTCACCTAACCATCAGCTGGAGTCCTGCTGCCTTTCTTCCTCTGTGCCACCATACAGTCGTCCATGCAGCTGTAATTGTGCCTTGAATTAACCAACTACATGATGGGGAACATGTATTGAAGGCAACAACCCAGGAGTCGGTGAACACAGCCTGACTGCATCAAATCGTCTAACTATAACCATAAGGACACTGACTCTATCTGGACTATCTGACAACTCTCTCTCTGTCTCTCTTTCTCTTACTCTGTCCTTATCTTCCTTTTATTTTTTTTCCCACTCAACCGGTCAAGGCGGATGGCTGCCCAGAAGAGTTTCTTCCCGGAGTTTCTTCCTCAAAGAGGGAATTTTTCCCCACCACTGTCACTTATGCTTGCTCTGGAGGGTTCAGTTGGGTTCATCTGCCTGTCAAAGAGAGAGAGTGGGAATTGATTGATAGTGAGTAGTCCAATGCACCGCATTTGCCTCCCTCACCTCACTCAACCTGATCCTCATTATCCTGAGCCAACAGCCCGCAGGACATTGTCATATTCAAGTGAAAATTTTATTAGCTATTTTATTACTATTCAAAAGTCAAACAGTAAACAAGGTTTGCTTGTATATTCTCGTCACAAAAAGAAAGACAAAGATCAGTATCTAGACACACATTTAGTGCTTTGACTGACACATGTGAATTAAATTGTGAAAGAACATTGCTAACAAATCAATAAATGAGAAAATAAAAATAAAAATTAGTAAAAAATCAAACAAAAGGCATCTCACAGATTAATTAGAAGAAGAATAAGAAGAAGTACACTTTATTAATCCCTGTAGGGAAATTACATAGTCACTCAGGTATATTTTTACATGTTCTTTGTGTTCTTAATTGCCTCATTCTTTACCTTACTTGGCTTCAGTGAAATAATCATACCTAAAGCCCCCCAAAAACTGAAATTAAAACAAGAATTGTAAGGCACAATAGGAACTGGAATTACAATCATATAATACACACTATTGCTACACCATAAAAAATGTGATATCATGAGAGTCATCATGGGACAAGATGTGTATGCAAATGTTTGAAGTGTTTGAATATGTCTTCCAAGTACATCAGCTCACGAATCCAGTTAGCTCAGGGCAAAAAAATACTATTTTTATCTTGTACAAACAGTCATCAATCGTTCTGTCAGATTTTGCATATCACAAACTACTTTCACTACAATAAAATCAAATTTACAAAGACCTTATCTTATTTTCTTCTTCTTTTCCTTTGGGCTTTTTCCTTCAGCGAATCAGTTACCTCCATCTAACCCTGTCTTCTGCATCCTCTTCTCTCACACTAACTACCTTCATGTCCTCTTTCACTACATCCATAAACTTCCTCTCTGGTCTTCCTCTAGGCCTCCTGCCTGGCAGTTCAAAACTCAGCATCCTTCTACCAATATATTCGCTATCTCTCCTCTGGACATGTCCAAACCATCTCAGTCTGGCCTCTCTGACTTTGTCTCCAAAACCTCCAACATGTGCTGTCCCTCTGATGTACTCAAATTGCTGATCCTATCCTTCCTGGTCACTCCCAGAGAGAACCTCAGAATCCTCATCTCTGCTACCTCCAGCTCTGTCTCCTTTCTTTTCCTCAGTGACACTGTCTCTAGACTAAAAAACATCGCTGGTCTCACCACAGTTTTGTACAGCAAAGACCTCATGATCCCGTCTAAGTAAATAAGTAAATAAGTAGAACAAATTTCCTGAGACCCTACATTCAATTAAAAATCACACAAAGACAACATGTTGAAAATGTTGGAAATTGTAAATCCATTTCTGTTTTAAATTATATGTTCATTTTGAACTTATTTTGAACAAGCTACAAGAAGTTGGAATGTCTCAAAATCAATGAGGTTAACTGGCAGATTAGTAACATGACTGGGTATAAAAAGACCATTATGGAACATAAATATGGCAACGGGGACCCAGAACTCTCATTCAGCTAAATATTTTCCACAAAAATAAAAATTTCATACCCAGAGTTTCCCCCCACCTCACACCCTAAGACAGCTGGGATAGGCTCCAACTCCAACATTTTTACTCTACACTTCACTCTTGTGAATGAATTGCTTAATAATAATGCTTACATGAAGAACAAATTGACAAGATTGATTGTTCACAGATCTGTAATAAAATATTGTTAAGGGTTACACTAAGTTTCCACTGTGTATGTTGCCAGCTCAACAGACGTTTCCTCCTCTCCCATTTCCCCCCTCTGCATAGCAGGATCTTCAGCAGGGTGGAACCAGATAGATAAGCACTGGAAAAGCAGGACAAGTGTTGCACATTTCAAAAAGGCAATTCAAAAGCTTCATGAAATATACTTGCCAAAAACATTCAAACAATAAAATAAATCAAACTAGCATTTTGTGATAGGGTGGCATTTAATTGAAAATGGAATATAAGAAATACAAGACCAAATATCTTCAGTGCAGTGTCAGAACAGAAGGGAACAGAAGGGTTTATAGCTTTGATTTGGGTCAATGGAAAGTTGTAATAGACTTTCAGTTCTTTCAAAGTTTGTTCCGAACATATAAAACATGAATATTTTTGAGATATATGCAGTTCCTAAAGGTGCTCATGCATGCTCACCTGTGTTGACATCCCCCTTGTCAGAAACAGTTTTGCAGCTGCCCACAGTGGTACAATGAGAAGAGATGACAACATCATGGTCCATCCCAGTACGTACGCCCAGTCAGGGTAAATGTACCAGTCATTAAACTTAAGATGTTTGTATTCAACCAGGTACAGGATGAAGGAAATCTGTGAAAGATTATTTAGAGAAAACAACAGTTGAGGTAGTCACTTGCAATAAAATCCATTTGGTTATACAGTATTATGATCAAATTACCTTCATGTGACATGTGTGTCAGTTTCAACTGTAATTCGTGTTAAGGCCTAATTGGCTAATGTGCACGTGCTAACCTGCTGGACTATGTTGTGTTGATTAACTTTCAATGCTTTTTATGTACAGAACTGGTAGCATGGCTTCAATTTTTTATTGCGAAAAGGGCAAAGAATGCTGATACCGCTATAAAACCTCCAAAACTAAAGAAAAATTGACTGATCGACAACACCTGGACGAACAGCTGCAGGATCTTCATAATAACAAAGGGACTTTCTCCAGAGCAGATGAAAACAATCGTGATCAGGAGTGCTGAGGAGTTGGTGAAATACGACCAATAAAGATGGGCAAGACTTGTTATTACACCAAAAATAAGTACAACAGAATCACATCAATAGCAGGAGCTTCTACACTAATTTTGAACACTTCAAGGATTCCACAGAACAGTTGAAAAATCATTCAGCATCCTCAATGTCAGAAACATTGATTAATGAACAAAAAAACCCCATGGATTTCTGCTTGGAGGGTTAACATTAAGTTTGAGACTTTAAAGAGCTTGTTGATATCTTTTGACAATGTAATGGAATATGAAACCGTTAAAGTGTCCATCCATCCATCCATCCATCAATCATCTACTGCTTATCCGTGGCCGGGTCGCAGGGGCAACAGTCTCAGGAGGGATACCCATACTTCCCTCTCCCCAAACACCTCCTCCAGCTCCTCAAGGGGGAGCCCGAGGTGCTCCCAGACATAGTCTATCCAGCGTGTCCTAGGTCTTCTTTGAGGTCTGCTCCTGGTAGGACATGCTTGGAACACCTCTCCAGGGAGGCGTACGGGAGGCATCCAGAACAGATGCCTGAGCCACCTCAGCTTGCTCCGCTCAAGACGGAGGAGGAGCGGCTCTACTCCGAGCTCCTCCCTGGTAACTGAGCTCCTCACCTTATCTCTAAGGGTGCCCCCATCCACTCTATGGAGGAAACTCATTTCAGCCGCTTGTATCTTGTCCTTTCTGTCATGACCCAAAAATCATGACCATAGGTGAGAGTAGGAACGTAGACTTACCGGTGAATCGAGAGCTTCGTCTTTCAACTCAGCTCCTTATTCACCACGACAGACCTATACAGCAACTGCATCATTGTGGAAGTTGCACCGATCCGTCTGTCAATCTCACATTCCTTCCTTCCCTCACTCATGAAAAAACCCCCAAGATACTTAAACTTCTCCACTTGGGGCAAAAACTATCCACCAACCTGAAGAGGGCACACCTGATCCCCATCCCACTCGCGTCACACTCAGCTGCAAACCATCCCAGTGCACGCTGAAGGTCCAGGTTTGATGAGTCCAACAGGACAACATCATCTGCAAAAAGCAGAGATGAAATCCTTTGGTCCTCAAACTCCTTCCAGATCCTGGCTGTGCCTAGAAATTCTGTCCATAAAGATTATGCACAGAACTGGTGGTAGAAGGCAGCCCTGCCGGAGCCCTCAGCAAAGGGCCCCGGACCCATAATCCTGAAGTACTCCCCACAAGATACCACGAGAGACACGATCGACTGCCTTCTCCAGAACCACAAAACACATGTGGACTGGTTGGACAAACTCCCATAAACTATCGAGCACTCGATGGAGAGTGTAGAGGTGGTTCAGTGTTCCATGACCGGGATGAAAACTGCATTGTTCCTCCTGAATCCACGGTTTGACTATAGGTCCTCCTGTCAAGTACCCTGGAATAAACTCTCGAGTAGTCGCCTCCGCGACTACTCGAGCTGCAGTACGCCTTGCCTGCCTCTACCTGTCAGCTGCCTCTGGAGTCCTACAATTCAACAAGATTTGATAGGGGTCCTTCTTTAGCTTGATGGCATCCCTTACTTCCAGTGTCCACCACTGGGTTAGGGGGTTACCGCCGCGACAGGCACCAGAGACCTTGCGACCACAGCTCCAAGCAGCCGCTTCGACAATGGATGTGGAGAACATGGTCAACTCTGACTCAATGTCCCCAGCCTCCTGCGGGATCTGGGAGAAGCTCTCCCAGAGGTGGGAGTTGAAGACCTCACTTACAGAGGGTTTTGCCAGACTTTCCCAGCAGACTCTCAAAACACTTGGGACTGCCAAGTCTGTACGGCCCCCTGCTCTGCCAGCGGATCCAGCTCACCACCAGGTGGTGATCGGTTAACGGCTCTGCCCTTCTCTTCACCCAAGTGTCCAACACATGCGGTCAGAAGTTTGATGATACAACGACAAAGTCGATCATCAACCTCCAACCTCGGGTGTCTTAGTGCCATGTGCACTTATGGATATCCCTGTGTTTGAACGAGGTGTTCGTTTTGGACAAACTGTGACCAGCACAGAAGTCCAATAACAGAACACCACTCGTGTTCAGAGGCCGTTCATCCAAATTACCCCTTTCCAGGTCTCGCTGTCATTGCCCATGTGAGCATTGAAGTCCCGAAGGAGGACAATGGAGTCCCCAGTTGGAGCACTTTTTAGTACTCCTCCCAGGGACTCCAAGAAGGCTGGGTATTCACCTCCCCCCAACCCAAAGGCGCAGGGACGTGACCCTCTCGTTCACCAGGGTGAAATCCAACATACAACAGCTGAGCTGTGGGGCCACAAGCAAGCCCACACCAGCGTGCCGCCTCTCACCTTGGACAACACCAGAAAAGTGGAGAGTCCAGTCCCTCTCAAGGGTTTGGGTTCCAGAGCCCAAGCTGTGGGTGGAGGTGAGCCCGACTATATCTAGTCGGTACCTCTCAACCTCCCTCACAAGCTTTGGCTCCTTTCCCCCCAGCGAGGTGACATTCCATGTCCCTAGAGCTAAAGTCTTTGTCTGGGGATTGGGTCGTCGAGCCCCATGCTGACGACTGCCACACAATCCACACTGCACCCATCCCCTATGGTTTCCTTGGCGGATGGTGAGTCCACCGGAGGTTGGGCCCACTTTGTCCTTTCAAGCTGAGCCCAGGAGGGCCCCATGGGCAGAGGCTCGGCCACCAGGCGCTTGCATACGAGCCCCAAACCCAGGCCTGGCTCCTGGGTGGGGCCCCGGTGGAGCCATACCGGGCGACGTCATGGTCCTTGATTTTTTAGCCATCACAGGGGTTTTTGTACTGCTCTTCGCCTGGCCCGTCACTCAGGACCTGTTTGCCTAGGGCCACCCTAGCAGGAGCATAAAGCCCCTGAGAACATAGCTCCTGGGATCATTCGGGCACTCAAACTCCCCCACCACAATAAGGTGGTAGCTCTCGGAGGAGACTGTTAAAGTGTCTGTAAAAAAATGGTTAATTCTTGGATAAACACTGTCTGTCTGCTGAGGGAGGTTATTATGATCATTATATTCTTGTGAAGAACATTGGCAAGGTCAACTTCTTGTTTTGACCATCTATGATGTTAACAAACCTTGTTGTTCCTAGGTAGGAAGAATATAAACATGGTTATGCTTTAAGATATATTTGAGACAAACGCTAGTATCTGACAGTGGACAAGGGTATGAATGTCTGTCAAAATTCAATGTATGAACTGGTTGAAAACATTTAATGTCTGAGTTGGTTGACAACATATTGTAATGAGAGATATTTGTTGTTCTGGGGGACGGGAATTTCAAAAGCCGAATAGCTTCTACCCGACAGCCCTTTATTTTTCGGATGTTGCTTTTAATGTAAGTATCACAAAAGGTGTGCAAAAGGTGTCCTTTGCAGAGAAGTGGAAGAAAAAGTTGGTAATGAATGTTTGTGTTCGACTAAGATTCTAAAAGTAAAAACGTTTACGATACTCTTCTGTTAGTTTGGCTGAAATTCTCAGCGTAGGCACACAGATGGATGTTGAAATTAGCTGCATGCTTATTGGTTAATACTTGCACATTGACTTTGATAATGAGCTAGCTACCAGTAATTTTGACTACCAAAGGCTGTGTGGAAATAAAGTTAGCACAAAGACCCTGACAGAGCTGGACAGTGTTGAAAAGTGGTGGACTTATTCGGGATTGCAAACTCTTCTGTTCTTAGCATTGGGAACATTTTTTTCAGCCACATGTTTCTCCTCTACGTTTCTCTTGCTGTACCTGCTGCCTTGGAACCTGTGCGACTGAGATTATAATCTTGTGTGCGGATACCCCTTTTTTTTTCCTGCGTAGTGAAGCAGCTGTTTTGTTTGGGGCTACTGCCCACATAAACTGCATTCAGGCTTGCATTGATGTCTATGATGTTGAACCACTACTGTACTCCACCACTCTACTGTTCCAAGTAAATGTTTACACACACGTACGCACACACACGCACGCACATACTGTATGCACGCACTCACACACACACACACACACACACACACACACACACACACACACACACACACACACACACACACACACACACACACACACACACACACACACACACACTTCAACCCTCACTTTTTGTGAAAGAGCACACATTAGCCACCTCTTAACATGACCCAGGATACTCTAGAGAGGTGCTACACATGCAGAGTGAATAAAACCCAGGCGCTCTCCAGGGAGAATCACTAATGTCCTATGGGCAGTGATAGGAATAATGGGGCAACAACTTAGTTTTAGCATGGATTTAGTGACATTGTTTTAGCGAGGCTTTAAAGTCTTTATGCTCATTTATGCTCAATAATGAAAGCAGAAATTTTACCTTTATTGAGAAATTGTATTTTCTGACAGTTTACAGATAATTCATCAGTACCACTGTAAATCATTTGTATGAGGTCTAGATGTAAAATACAATAAATGATAGCAAGCACAAGTTATGTGGCTTTCCATAATACGGCTAGAATAACTAAGAAGATATATTCTAACATAATTGACTGTCCAATTCATAATGTAGTAAATTCTCACAGACCTCCATAGAGAACATCACTGCCTTCATTTATTCCATTTTTATTGTAATTAGTCTATGACCTCAGACTTGTGAAATGCCCCTATCTTGAGTGTTGTCAAAAGTCTGATTCTTCACTTTCATCTGTTGGACATGTAAATTCTAGCATTGCCAACTCAATTAAGCACTTTACCTCAGACAAATCCATCATTTGATCTGGATGTACATATTTTAACATGTGGAGTATGAATGAGCGTGCAATCTTGCTAGAGTAATAGTTTTTTTTGTTTATTTTACTTTTAAACTTTTCTCACTCACCAGGGACAGAGGAGGAATGATGTATTTCCAGCATAGTTTGAATAATATATTTGGCTTCTGTCCTGTCATGTCTTCAATGATGTTAAGAATGCGATCAGCACCTAATAGCAATTCATACGGAAACTCACAAGTCATACAAAGTTTAATACAGGTCTTAAAGATTGGAGCGCTTCAGTCAGCCATCATATTATTATAGCATTATTTATGTGAATCATATCTGTTGTGGGAATGCTAATAAAACAACAACTCAAGCTTAACTAAACTACCAAAAATAGATTGTTTTTTTTTCAGATTGTGTAATGAAAACAAAACGGATTTGCTTACCAAAACCCCAGGACAGCGCCAGGCACTCACATAAAGCCATGAAATAGTGACAGGCTCTGGTCGTGCCATAATAATCAAAAAGGTGGAATATGTAAATCCCTCCCTACAACAGGAAGATTTTGTGTGACATTGTGTTGTAATAATTAATGCAGTACAATTAAATAAATATTTCTTACCTCAGTGACCAGAGTCAGATGTATGATGAAGAAGATGACACACATGACTAAGACGAAGATTTCATGTCTTCCCCTTTTACGAATCAGTTGTGGAAACAAGTCCGTTATCGTGGTTATTAAACACTCAAATGTCACAAACTGAGAATAAAAAAGACACCATGAGACAACAACATTGAAAATGCATTGGTAATGAATCGATTGGTAATGAGAAAGAAAGTGTCGTACATGTGTGTCAACACTGAGGAAGAGGAGCATCAGGAAAAAACAGACCGTCCAGAACTGTGGAAACGGCATCAGAGCCGTTGCCTGAGGGTAAACTATGAAGGCCAAACCTGGACCTGTGTGAAGGAAGTTATACAGAAAAGAGAACAATTTTATTCATGAACAGTCGTTCATATAAAATCTTAAAGTATACCTGAATCAACCACTGTGTCGACGGTCACACCCTGTGACTGAGCCATGAATCCAAGTACAGAGAAGATAACAAACCCAGCAACAAAACTGGTGCCACTGTTCAGCAGACAGAGCCAGAAACAGTCCCTGGAGGTCACAGAAAGACAACAAACCCTTCTGAAAGAAAAAACTTTCCATTATCTTATGAACTGTACTTTAAAAGCAGTCTTCGAAAAAAACAAAACATCTGCAGCCTTGTGCAACACAGGCACACAAATTTCTTGCACAGGTTGAAATCATTCAAAAGTTGTTACCTATAACAGTTGTTGTTGTACTCATTATAGCTACCGAGGACCGGTAGTGTCCCAATAGTCAGACTGTAGGAGAACATTACTTGAGATCCTGCTTCTATCCAAACCTGTAATGTAAGAGATGATTTGTTTATATACTGTCTGCTTTGTATTTATAATTGCAGACAAAATAGAACAGTAAAACTGGACGCAATGAAAGGCAGAGTAACTATAATGTAACCATAACCCAACAAATGTCTTCAGACATAAAGAAGAACACAATTCTTGTGAAATGAAATGAATATGAAAATATTTAATGACCTCACAGTCCATCGCATTACATTTTGCAATATTTTAATTATGAGGCAGGTATCACTAACTCTTCCACATCTGTGTACTGTGTCCATAGAAAGGTAGAGATTTATCCATCCATCCATTATCTACCGCTTATTCGGGGCCGGGTCCCGGATAAGCGATCTCAGCAGGGATGCCCATACTGCCTTCTCCCCAGACACCTCCAGCTCCTCCAGGGGGGGCCCGAGGCGTTCCCTGGCCAGTCGAGAGGCATAGTCCCTCCAGTGTGTCCTAGATCTTCCTCAGGTCTCCTCCCAGTAGGACATGCCCAGAAAACCTCCCCAGGGAGGGGTCCAGGAGGCATCTGGAACAGATGCCTGAGCCACCTCAGCTGGCTCCGCTCGAGGCGGAGGAGCAGCGGCTCTACTCTGAGCTCCTCCCTGGTGATTGAGCTCCTCACCCTATCTCTAAGGGTGCGCCCAGCCACTCTACGGAGGAAACTCATTTCAGCCGCTTGTATCCGGGATCTTGTCCTTTCGGTCATGACCCAAAGCTCATGACCATAGGTGAGAGTAGGAACGTACCAGTAAATGGAGAGCTTTGTCTTGCGACTCAGCTCCTTCTTCACCATAATGGACCTATACAATGACTGCATCATTGCAGAAGCTGCACCGATCTGTCTGTCAATCTCACGTTCCATCCTTCCCTCACTCTTGAACAAGACCCCAAGGTACTTAAACTCTTCCACTTGGGGCAAGGACTCTCCACTGACCTGAAGAGGGCACGGCCCCCTTTTCCGGTCGAGAACCATGGCCTCGGACTTAGAGGTGCTGATACTCATCCCACTCACGTCACAATCCGCTGCAAACTGTCCCAGTGCACGCTGAAGGTTCAGGTTTGATGAGGCCAACAGGACAACATCATCTGCAAAAAGCAGAGATGAAATCCTTTGGACTCCCTCTGGGTCCCGGCTGTGCCTAAAAATTCTGTCCATTAAGATTATGAACAGAACTGGTGATAGATTGCAGCCCTGCCGGAGTCCAACATACACCTGGAACAGGTCTGACTTAATGCCGGCAATGCGAACCAAGCTCTGGCTTCGGTCATACAGGGACCGGACAGCCCTCAGCAAAGGGCCCCGGACCCCATACTCCCGAAGCACTCCCCACAAGATACCACGAGAGACACGATCGAATGCCTTCTCCAGATCCGCAAAACACATGTGGACTGGTTGGGCAAACTCCCATGAACCCTAGAGCACTTGATGGAGAGTATGGAGTTGGTCCAGTGTTCCACAACCAGGATGAAAACTACATTGTTCCTCCTGAATCCGCGGTTCGACTATTGGTCTAATGTTCTTCTCGAGTACCCTGGAATAGACTGTACCCGGGAGGCTGAGGAGTGTGAGCCCCCTATAGTTGGAACACACCCTCAGGTCCCCCTTTTTAAAAAGAGGGACCACCGCCCCGGTCTGCCAATCCAGAAGTACTGTCCCCAACTGCCATACGATGTTACAGAGACGTGTCATTCATGACAGTCCCTGCACATCCAGAGACTTGAGGTACTCAGGGTGAATCTCATCCACCCCTGGTGCTTTGCCACCAAGGAGTTTGGCAAACACCTCAGTGACTTCAGCTTGGGTGATGGACGAGCCCACCTCTGAGACCTCAGCCTCTGCTTCCTCTGTGTAAGACATGGCAGTGGGATTGAGGAGATCCTCGAGGTATTCTTTCCACTGCCCGACAATATCCTCAGTCGTGGTCAGCAGCTCTACACCTCTAATGTAAACAGTGTTGGTTGTGCACCGCTTTCCCCTCCTGAGTTACCGAATGGTTTGCCAGAATTTCTTCGAGGCTGACCGATAGTCTACCTCCATGGCCTCCTCGAACTCTTCCCAGACCCCAGTTTTTGCTTCCCGACTGCTCGAGCTGCAGTACACCTGGCCTGCTTGTACCCGGCAGCTGTCTCCGGAGTCCTACAATTCAACACAATTTGATAGGACTCCTTCTTCAGCTTGACGGCTTCCCTTACTTCCGGTGTCCACCACCGGGTTAGGGGATTACCACCGCGACAGGCACCAGAGACATTGCGACCACAGCTCCAAGCAGCCGCTTCGACAATGAATGCAGAGAACATGGTCCACTCTGACTCAATGTCCCCAGCCTCCTGCGGGATCTTGGAGAAGCTCTCCCGGGGATGGGAGTTGAAGACCTCAATTACAGAGGGTTCTGACAGACGTTCCCAGCAGACTCTCAAAACACTTGGGCCTGCCAAGTCTGTACGGGCCCCTGTTCTGCCAGCGGATCCAACTCACCACCAGGTGGTGATCGGTTGACAGCTCTGCCCCTCTCTTCATCCGAGTGTCCAACACACGCGGTCAGAGGTCTGATGATACGACAACAAAGTCGATCATCAACCTCCGACCTAAGGTGTCCTGGTGCCATGTGCACTTATGGACATCCCTGTGTTTGAACAAGGTGTATGTTATGGACAAACTGTGACCAGCACAGAAGTCAAATAACAGAACACCACTCGTATTCAGATCGGGGAGGCCGTTCGTCCCAATCACCTCTTTCCAGGACTAACTGTCATTGCCCACGTGAGCGTTGAAGTCCCCAAGGAGGACAATGGAGTCCCCAGTCAGAGCACTATTCAGTACTCTTCCCAGGGATTCCAAGAAGGCCGGGCATTCCGCACTACCATTTGGCCCGTAGACCGAAATGACAGTGAGACACCTGTCCCCAACCCAAAGGCACAGGGCAGGCCCCTGTGATTCACCGGGGTGAACTCCAAGATATGTCTGTGCTGTGGGGCCACAAGCAAGCCCAACCGACCGCCTCTCATCTCTCACCTTGGACAACATCAGAAAAGTGGAGAGTCCAGCCCCTCTCAAGGGTTTGGGTTCCAGAGTCCAAGCTGTGGGTGGGGGTGAGCCCAACTATATCTAGTCGGTACCTCTCAACTTCCCTCACAACCTCTGGCTCTTCTCCCCCGTGTGAGGTGACATTCCATGCCCCTAGAGCTAGACTCTTTGTCTGGGGATTGGGTCGTTGAGCCCCATGCTGATGACTGCCACCCAATCCACACTGCACCCGTCCCCTACAGTTTCCTTGGTGGGTGGTGAGTCCACCGGAGGTTGGGCCCACGTTGTCCTTTCGGGCTCGCATACGAGCCTCAACCCCGGGCCTGGCTCCAGGGTGGGGCCCATGGTTGCACCATACCGGGCGACGTCACGGTCCTTGATTTTTCTGTCATCATAGGGGTTTTTGTACTGCTCTTCGTCTGGCCCGTCACCCAGGACCTGTTTACCAAGGGACACTTTAGCAGAAGCATAAAGCCCCTGGCTACATAGCTCCTGGAATCATTTGGGCACTCAAAGTCCCCCACCACAATAAGGTGGCAGCTCTCGGAGGAGAGGAAGATATTTAAATATGTGGAAATAGATGGGCTTTTAAAATGGATGTGTTCTTAGTTTACACACAGAAAATATGAATAATGGTTTAGAAAATTACATCACTTTATCTTGGTGTGATGAGCAGATGATGACTAAATTTTCATTTTAGGAGAATCATTCCTCTTGAGGTATCATCACGATAAAAATTTAAATTTTATTTTTGGAAAGACGTAAAAGTCCACCTCAAGGTTAGCCAGGTGGTTCAGGTCTGGATACAGGTAGAAGTAGATCCCATCCTGAGCACCAGGTAGAGTCATTCCTCTGATGAGTAGGATGAAGAGCATCACATAGGGGAACGTGGCTGTGACATATGCTACCTAAAATAAAAAGGAAATCAAGTATTTATGAAAGACTGCTGATGAGCAACATGGGATTTGTGTTTCCACTGGACCTTTCCAGATGATCTGACACTTTTCCAGATACTGAAGTAACAGAACACCCAGCAGGCCAGAAGACACAAGGCCAGCTCCCATCTCACACTGCCCAGTTCCTCAATGCCTCCAGACATTCCCAACACCCGCTGTCTAAGAGGACAAATATAATTGGAACAAATGGTACTATGATTTGTAGCCTTGATAGGGGAGGTCAACTATATCTGAAAGACGTATACTTAATAAATACAGTTCTCTTTGGATATGTTTGTATAAAGTGTATAAGTAAGAAATTATTTGGATCATATGTCGAAGCACAATAAAAAAATATATATAATAACTTACTCCCAGAACTCGACAGCAGCAGAGGTGGTGTTCTCCAGTATGTCCTGATTTGTTGAGTTAGAATCCAAAGTCTGAAGACTTAAACAGTTACCTGGTTTGGTGAACAACACATTTTATTAAAACATGAGGAATTAATTCATTCATTAATTTTGTTATCTGCTTTTTCCACTTTTGCAGGTCATGGGAGTTGCTGGAGCCTATCCCAGCAGACTAACAGGTGAGAGGTGGAGGACTCTCCAGGCACGACGCCAGTGCACCATGGAGGAACACAAAAGAGAAAAACTACTCACACACATTCACATCTACGAGGAATTTGAAATGATCAATTAACCTGGAGTACATGTTTACGGATGCGGGAGGAAGTTGGAGAACCTGGAGAGAACCCACAAAGACATGGGTAAACATACAAACTCCACACGGAAAAAGATTGAAATCCGGAACCTTCTAGCTGTAAGGTGACAGCGCTACCCACTGCGCCACTAAGCAAACTTAAATCTATAATTATAAAACACTAATTATTTAAAATAGATGTCCTCTTTACCTGTGTTCCAGGAGTTCTCACAGATAGCCCAGGGGAGCTGGGAGCTGAAGGAGAATATCAGGTAGAAGAGAGCCCAGGCTTGAATTATAATGAAGCTTAAGTCAAAAATTTTCATCACAACATGTCCATAGCCAATTCCTGAAAAATAAATAAAATTACATTTACAAATATTTGAAGTGTTTGAAAATGTCTTCCAACCACATTATCTTACTAATCCAGTTAGTTTTGGGCAAAAAAAAATATTAATCAGTGATCACTCAGATCTGGGATATCACAATCTAGTTTCAATAAAATAAAACTCAAATTCCAAAGACATTATAATGCTGTCTAATTAAATAAATAAATTGAAGTTTTGTCTCAAGACTGTTATTTTAATTTGAAATTTCATAAATACATATTGAAATTTTTGGAAATCAGAACTGCTTTTTTAATTTAAATTACAAGTTCATTTTGAACTTTATGTTAATAAGCTACAAACAAGTTGGAACATCTCAAAATTGATGAAGTTCACTGGCAGATTAGTAACAAGACTGGGTATAAAAAGACTGTTATGGAACATAAAATATGGAAAGAGAGGCCCAGAATTCTCGAACACATAAACATTTTTTCCCCAAAATAAGGAATATTGAAATTTCAAAATACATACAGGTCCAAATTTTGATCTGTTCATTCAACTTTCTTGTTCTCCAACCAGGACAAAAACATTTCACAGACAAACAGGTAATTGTAAATGAATGATTCACCTTTTGCCAGTGGACATAACTTTGTCCAGCAGGTGACAAATCCTTCCTGTGTGTACTGACCAATGAAGGTCTCCAGTAGGAACAGAGGTACCCCATACAAGACAGCAAACAGAACATATGGTACCAGAAAGGAACCTATACACATGTTTGACCGTTAATAATCAAGGAATTCACTGATTTTCTTTATTATAACAAAATTATCATCATTAACATAATTTCACTGCACTATGGACTAAAAATGTTCATAGTCCACTCACCTCCACCGTTCTTGTAGCACAGGTAAGGAAATCTCCACACGTTGCCAAGGCCGACAACATTTCCAGCAACAACCAGTAGATATTCTGTTTTACTGGCCCATTGTCCTCTGTCCTCAGCCCTCCTCTGCCTTTCCTCCCTTTTTCTTTGTCTGTTCATTTCACCTTCCAGGTTCCAACAGGTGTCACATCTTTTATAGGAGGGTGGAACCAATTCTGTGAAGTTGTTTACACATAATTTGTTTAAAAAATGGAGGCATGAATGTGGAGAGGGTGCCACTTTTGCCTCACAGTGAGAAGGTTCTGGGTTCAAGGCCTCTCTGTGTGGATTTTATATGTTCTCCCCATATTTGTGTGGGTTCTTCCCGGGTTCTTCGGCTTTGTCCTACCTCCAACAACATGCAATTCATGTATATTGATCAATCCAAATTGATTGTAGGTCTGAGCGTGAGTGCAAATGGTTAGTTGTCTTCGTGTGGCTCCACAGTGCACTGGTGTCCTGCTCGGAGTGCCCACCACCTCTGGCCCATAAGTCAGCTGGGATAAGTTCAGTAACCCCATAAACAATAAACAGAACAACTGCTAGAAAGTGAATGAATGAATGAATGAATGAATGAATGAACATACTGTAGATAATAGTGAAAACATCTCAATCAATTGTATAAAAGTCCACAGAGGACTAGTTATATTACAAATGTAAAAATAAATATATTTATCAGGGAAGCCGTCCGACTGAAGAAGTAGACCTTCAGGGACATGTTGCCCCTGGGGACTCCTGAATCAGTTGCAGGGTACCGACGGGCCAAAAGGACTGCAGCTGGCAAAACAGAGGGTGTAGGAGGAGTTCGGTGAGGCTATGGAGAAGGACTATTGGACTGCACCAAAGTTGTTCTTGAGGACTGTCCTACACCTCAGGAAGGGGAAACGGGGGACCATCCAAGCTGTATATGGCAAGGTGTGGGCATTGTTGACCTCGACTGAAGGAGGTTGTCGGTCATTGCAAGGACCACTTTGAGGAACTCCTGAATCCAACTACCCCAAACAACCCATCCTCTGTTGCAGAGGCAGAGCTGGAGGATGATGGGGGATTCGCGTCAATCTCTCAGGGCAAAGTCACCGAGGTAGTTAAACAACTTCACGGTGGCAAATCCCCGGGTGTTGATGAGATTGGCCCGGAAATGCTGAAGGCTCTGGGTGTTGAGGGGCTGTCATGGATGACACGCCTCTTTAACATTGTGTGGAAGTATGGGACAGTGCCAGAAGAGTGGCAGATTTGGGTGGTGGTTCCTCTTTTTAAAAAGGGGGACCAGAGGGTGTGTGCAAACTGCAGGGGCATCACACTCCTCAGCCTCCCTGGGAAAGTTTACTCCAAGGTGCTGGAAAGGAGGGTCCGGCCGACTTTCGAACCTCAGATTTAGGAGGAACAATGTGGGTTCCGTCCTGGTCGTGGAACAACGGACCAGCTCTTTACTCTCGCAGGGATCCTAGAGGGGCCTTGGGAGTATGCCTATCCAGTCTAAATGTGTTTTGTAGACTTGGAGAAGGAGTACGATCGGGTCCCCAGGGATATACTATGGGAGGTACTGTGAGAGTATGGAGTGAGGGGGCCTCTCCTCAGGGCCATCCAATCCCTGTACGCCCAAAGTGAGAGCTGCGTTCAGGTTCTTGGCAGTAAGTCGGACTTGTTCCGAGTAGCTGTTGGCTTTCACCAGGGCTGCGCTTTATCACCAATTCTGTTTGTGATTTTCATGGACAGGATATCGAGGCGTAGTCGCGATGAGGAGGCTTTACAGTTTGGTGGCCTGAGGATTGCATCACTGCTTTTTGCAGATGATGTGGTCCTGTTTGCGTCATCGGTCTGTGACCTGCAGCACTCACTGGTCCGGTTTGCAGCCAAGTGGGAAGCGGCGGGGATGAGGATCAGCACCTCCAAATCTGAGGCCATGGTCCTCAGCAGGAAACCGGTGGACTGTCTTCTCTGAGTGGGGAATGACCTCTTTCCACAAGTGAAGGAGTTTAAGTATCTTGGGGTCCTGTTCACGAGTGAGGGAACAATGGAGCGTGAGATTGGACGGAGAATTGGGGCAGCAGGAGTGCTTTACCGCACTGTTGTCACAAAGAGGGAGCTAAGCCGAGAGGCAAAGCTCTCCATCTACCGTTCAATCTTCGTTCCTACCCTCACCTATGGTCATGAGCAATGGGTCATGACCGAAAGAATGAGATTGCGGATACAAGCAGCGAAAATTGGTTTTCTCAGGAGGATAGCTGGTGTCTCCCTTAGAGATAAGCTGAGAAACACTGCTGTTCACGAGGGGCTCAGAGTAGAGCCGCCACTCTTTCCCGTGGAAAGGAGTCAGTTGAGGTGGTTTGGGTATCTGGTGTGGATGCCTCCGGGACACCTCCCTAGGGAGGTGTTTCTGGCACGCCCAGCTGGGAGGAGACCTCGGGGCAGACCCAGGACCAGGTGGAGGGATTATATCTCAACACTGGCCTGGGAACGCCATGGGATCCCCCAGTCAGAGCTGGTGGATGTGGCCAGGGAAAGGGAAATTTGGGGCTCCCTGTTGAAGCTGCTGCCCCTGCGACCGGACACGGGGACACGCATGCATTTAACCACCGCCTCCACTCGTCATTTTTTTTGACCTGTTTGTTCTAAACTCTGTTCAAATTAATAATTTCTATACTTTATAAATATTTTAACTGAGACATAGCTCCTACACACACACACGCACGCACGCACACACACACACACACACACACACACACTCACTCACCTCAATCAACATTGTTTAATTTTATGTGAAAAAAAAATGGCAAGAACATTAGGCACTAAAAATAAATAACTTTAAAAAAAGTTTGATTATAAAAAAAATAAAACTGAGAAAGAAGAAAAAAATTGAGTTTTGTTAAGTATGACAGTTCTTGTTCATGCATACTACGTAGTTGATAATTTACTATTGCATGCACTTCATTAATGCATATGTGTTTACTCAGGCCCCGTCCACACGTAAACGCAGCAGTGCGTTTCTGAAGACTGCTATAAGCATGCCAAACCATGTGGTGGCAGTATTGAGTCAAATTTTATCCAATAGAAATCCTCCGTGTTTGTTGTCACAACACACGGGCCCATAAATATGACGTCACAGCGGTTTTCATCGCAGGCAAGACGTCAGTGTTTTTAAAAAGTCGCGGATACGCCGTCCACACGACAACACAGACCCAGCGTTTTTTTAAAAATCCACCTCGGCCAGCGTTTTTAAAAAGTTGCGTTTTCGTTCCGGATATCTGCGTTGTCGTGTGGACGGAAGGCGTAAACGCAACAAAAAAGTTGTGTTTTTAAAATATCCGTTATCGTGTGGACGGGGCCTCAGTCTATATATAGTTCCTTTACTATTGTGATCAAAAGCGTTGAATCTAAATTCTGAGGCTCTTCGGAAAATAGTCATTAATAGACTTAAGAATATTCATGTTCTGACTCAGTTCCATAAAAAACTTGTTCCGTAAATAGTTCTCTTACTTTTGTGATCAAAAACATTGATTTGAATCTCAATTTTGAGGCTGTTCTGTAAATAGTTTTAAAATAAACAATAAATATAACAACTTGTGATCAATCCATATAAATTTTAGGCTTAAAATAATGTAGTGATTTGAGCCCCACCCATTTCCGGTCAAACCACACCCACTTCCAGTTTAAGCCCCGCCCATTTCGAGTACAGATACCGATACAGATAATCTAATGGGTTGAACTGATACAGATACAGATAGTGGTGTACTTGCTCATCCCTAGTTAGAACCATTTGTCAAAAGAGGGGGATGTGGTCACCTGTACACGAACATTGGTTCACCAAGGGTTTCAACATGTTTGCTTCTAATTTTTGCAAAAATTGTTTGATTTGTGCACAAAACAATGCTGGACGGATGCATCCATTGACTCGGTAAGCGAGTCACAGCTGTCTTCTGGCTCAAGCTTTGTCACTATCAAATTCATCGCATCTATAATATCACAGCAAACTTCAAGAGGTAGTGCGAATAAAGTTATTCCCAATGCATTGGAGTTGAAAAAAGTTGATTTTAAGCACTCACTGCTTGGGACATCTGTGTTGACACAAACATCTTCCCAGCTGCCCACAGTGGCACCATGAGAACAGATGACAGTATGATGGTCAATCCTCGTGCGAATGCCCAGGCAGGGTAAATCTTCTTCTTCTTGTCCTTTCGGCTTTTCCCTTCAGGGGTCTCCACAGCAAATCAGTTGCCTCCATCTAACCCTGTCTTCTGCATCCTCTTCTCTCACACCAAATACCTTCATGTCCTCTTTCACTACATCCTCTTTGGTCTTCCTCTAGGCCTTCTGCCTGGCAGTTCAAAACTCAGCATCCTTCTACCAATATATTCACTATCTCTCCTCTGGACATGTCCACACCATCTCAGTCTGGCCTCTCTGACTTTATCTCCAAAACCTTTCTTCCTCTCCTACTTCGACCAACAGTAATCCAATTTCCACCGGCACCCTGTAGGTTAACAGCACCGATGGCGGTCGTTGTCACATTTTATTTAATCCTCACTAACCTTCTCAAACTATATGTCTGCCTTCGCTCATGTTACATTGTCACAACCTTGCCCGAAATCTCCAAATTCAATATACTGTAGTTAAATATCTGTTTTTTCACTGTTGTCTTGTGGATGTATGTGTTCAAACATAAGGATGCATGGAGGTAAAAAGATATTGAATGATACACTGGTTGAAAATGGCAAGTATTTTTGTACAGACAGGAAGTATAAATAAGCCTTTACTCATGATCAGAACAAAGGAATTAACTCAGTGAAGACCTTTCTGACTCACCAGTGACAACAGAAGAATGAGTGGTTCTCCAGAGACAGTTCTCCACCTCCATTGTCGAAGCGGCTGCTCAGAGCTATAGTCGCAAGGACTCTGGTGCCTGTTGGGGTGATAACCCCTGAATCCTGTGGTGAACACCGGAAGTAAGGGATGCCATCAAGCTGAGCAAGGAGTCTTATCAAATCTTGTTGAATTGTGGGACTCCGGAGGCAGCTGACAGATACGGGCAGCCAGGCATACTGCAGCCCGAGTAGTCACGGAGGCAAAAACTCAGGTCTGGGAGGAGTTCGGGGAGGCCATGGAGGAGAACTATTGGTCAGCCTCAAAGAAATTTTGGCAAACTGTTCGGCGCCGCAGGATGGGAAAGCGGTGCACCGCCGACACTGTTTACATTACAGGCAGAGCTGCTGACCCCGACTGAGGACATTGTCGGGTGGTGGAAACAATACTTGAGGATCTCCTCAATCCCGCTACCATGTCTTACACAGAGGAAGTAGAGGCTGAGGTCTCAGAGGTGGACTAGTCCAACACCCAAGCTGAAGTCACCGAGGTGGTTGCAAAACTCCTTGGTGTCAAAGCATCGGAGGTGAATGAGATTCACCCTGAGTACCTCAAGTCTCTGGATGTGCAGGGACTGTCATGTCGACATGTCTGAGAGCAGGGCGGTGGTCCCTCTTCTCAAAAAGGGGGACTGGAATGTGTGTTCCAACTATAGGATCACACTCCTCAACCTCCTGTGGTTGAAGATGGATGGATGGTTGAAATATATCTATTTAACAGAACATGATAAAACAACTCCACAGTCAAACGGCCACTTCATATTTACTGTACAATGTCAAACATGAAGGAAATGTGATACTCTCATGAGATGATGCAGAGGTCTGACTTGTTCATATATTTCATCCTTAGCCTCTTCTATGTGTGCTTCCCCTGCCGGATTGCACCTAAATAAAATAATAGACTTCCATTCTAGCATTTCCGGCCATCCATCTTCTAATCACTGCTTTATCCGCCGTAGTGGGTCACAGGGAGCTGGAGCCTATCCCAGCTTACTTAGGGCATGAGGTGGGACAAACTGAGGGCACGATGTATCTTGGGGTCTTGTTCACAAGTGAGGGAAGGATGGAATGTGAGATTGACAGATGGATCGGTGCAGCTTCTGCAGTCGCTGTATAGGTTTGTCGTGGTGAAGAAGGAGCTGGGTCGCAAGATGAAGTTATCGATTTACTGGCCAATCTACGTTCCTACTCTCACCTATGGTCATGAGCTTTGGGTCATGACCGAAAGGACAAGATCCCAGATACCATCGGCTGGAATGAGTTTCCCCCGAGACCCGACCCTGGATAAGCGGTAGATGATGGATGGATGGATGATGATGATGATGGTGTTGAGCATGAGGATACCTCTGGTCAGAACAGAATGCTTTTATGTTTTCAAAGGATGCCTGGACATGAAGCTGAGCACCAATCAGCCGATTGGGTGTCACTAATCAATCACTTAATGCAATTGCAGCACATAGATTAATAGAAAAACCTAATTAATATGCAAATGGATATCAATGGGTGCTACGGTGATGATGATTTAGTATACTTAACTGAGCAGGAAAGGAAAGGATTCTTTGCTTTTGACAGCTCAAATGTGCAACTAGAAAAATGTCATCAGTACTTTGTACTGATGAAATGAGAAACTCATAAAGTAGCTACAAACTAGTAAATGTATGACTAGTAAAAATAGAAACAATCACATGGTGCAGACCTCTGCGGTAGCATCGGACTTACTGTGAAGGTTTCAGACTGAGGACAGTTTTGTTTTCTCCTTCCTTGTGATTCCGGAGTTTGCATGTTCTCCCCGTGTCTGCATAGGTTCTCTCGAGGTTCTCCGGCTTCCTCCCACCTCCACAAACATGCACTTTAGGTTAATTCCAAATTACCCTTCTGAGTGTGTGTGTGTGTGTGTGTGTGTGTGTGTGTGTGTGTGTGTGTGTGTGTGTGTGTGTGTGTGTGTGTGTGTGTGTGTGTGTGTGTGTGTGTATGTGTGTGAGTGTGTGTTTATATGTCTCAGCGTAGCTCCGCGGTACAGTGGTGTTGCGTCTGGAGTTTGCCCTGCCTCATGCCCTATGGCAGCTGGGATAGGCTCCAGCTCCCCGTGACCCACGCAAAGCGGATGAAGCAGGTGAGAAAATAAATGAATGAATGAATAAACTTTCCATGTGGTGATCCAGTATATACAGTATATATACATACATTATATACAGTGTAGACTAGGGGTGACCACACAAGGTTGTAAAATTTGACAGGTAGGCTAGCTGGGGAGCAAATGGATGGAGTGTTTATTTGTACTCATGCAAATTACCCAATGCCATTTTGTAAAAGGTTTTGGCCTTCAACAGACAGCAAAGCACACATATGCAAGGTTTAAATTATTTTACAACTGCATCTACTTCATAATAGTAATTTCACTCACATATAATTTCAGTGGGAACATTACTGCTGGTTTCCCATTTTTGCCAGTGCATCAGTCTGGGGTTAGTTGTGTTGTGGCGATTCTCAGGATAGATCTGAGATGCAGAGCAGTTCGCTGGCATCTGTAACAGGATTAATTTGTGTCCATGATGCTGAATGTCTTCTCAGACAAGTAGGTCGAGCCAAACATCAGCATCTTGTGTGCCATTTCAGGAGGTTTGGAAATGTGGCTTCATTGAGTGAGGCATAAGAGTCATTCAGTTTCAGAGGGTTAAACTTCTCCCATAGTCAGACTGAAGACCTATCAGTTCCCGTTGCAGGTACTGTGGTGCTGTTTCAGGGTCCTTGGACAGAGGACACGGCACCAGCTGAAGTAACGTCAATTCTTTCAAAATCCGAAAACCTGTAGCAGAATTCTGTGCTCTTCTCTCGGGCAAAATGTCACATATTCATCATCTTCGGTACATGGCAGACATGGCAAAATGATCCAGATGTGTTTGAAACGTTATTCATCAACACCTGCTTGGGATTTAACGTTAAATAAACAGGCAATTTGCTAAATATACCCATATGTTTTTGTCATTAGGGATCAACAGGCAGCATCTGAATGCAACATACAGTATTACTGTATACCTGACTCCAACGGTCAATGTGTCTGGATTTCGCCATCTGCTGGGTATGTGGAGCAATTGCAGGAAAGTTAAAATTCATGCCATTTAGTAAGAATTTCATTTAATTATATAGTTTAAAGAAGTCACATTACGAAGCCTAACAATTTCATTTATTATTTATTACAATTTATTGATGTACAAAAACACATGCAAAGCCAACAATTCAAAAAACATGCCAACATCTCAGTAGACCTCCTAGGGTTAATATATGTCAATATTGTCAATATTTTCTTTGTGATGATCATGACCGTTAAAAGACTATCTATTAATTACTGCCAATGCTAATTTACATATCATTTCTCTGCATTCTGGTTTATAATCTGATATGAGAGAGTATGATGTGACAGTTGACACTCGTTGCTTCAGGATGTCGACTGGCTCTGCTGTCAAACAAACTCTGCTCACACCACGCACTTGATATTTGGAGACCACACAAACTACTCACGTACTTACACATAAACAGTCATACGAGCACGGACAGTTCAGTGTGTGACCAGTGTGACAGCGATGGAAGTGGAGGGTGGAAGCACCGAACGCAACTCATAAACGAAACTGGGAGGACTGAAACCAGTCCCCCCAGTTTCTGAGTTGGCCTGACTGTGTACTTTAAAATACATCCGCCCCAGTGATGCATCATCTGTATAAAAATGAACACTCATAAACATTAAGAGTTCATATTGTGAGCAAGTTGTAATTCATAAAGTGTTTACAATGCAATCACCTTTAATATTATGAGCAGTAATTTCACAAAGTAAAGAAACGTCATTTACTAGCTTTTCGATCATTTAAAAAGACAAAAAAGCTGTAATTTTTATCATTTAATGTTTTAAATAAAAATGTCTTGGGAGAAGCTAGAAACCAGAAGACTTTCCTTCAATTCATTAAAGCAATGAACTGATTATTGATCACAGCGGCTTGTTCATCCATCGCTCAATTTCCAGGGTAACTGGCTGGGTTAAGTAGCCAGCCTGACCCGAAATAAAATCCTCTAGATTTAAGTGGTGATGTTTTTTATATTTTTTTTTCTTCTAGATTTCAGTGTTGATCTGGATTGTTGTTTGGATCCTGGATCCTTTACAGACTATTTTTTACCATTTTGGGACAATTACAAGATTTTGTCCATCTCACTGTGAATAATCAAAGCAATAATTCAGTATAATGTTATATTTTAGATCATGACCGATGACCCCCCCCCTATGTGAAACAATGAGACCAATAACATTCTAAACTGTACGACGTTTTCGTGGCCAAAGCTAAACTATCCACTACCATTACCTCTAAGAACATGAAGTGGAACCACGGCACCGTGGCTGAGGTTTCTGTTTTTCAGTTGACATCTAGTTAATAATTTATCAGCCGTGTGTGCTTGTTTGTGCCCATGAAACCTGATGGAGGTATGAGTTCTGAGTGCTGCTCTGCTTAATTTTTGACTTCAGTTTACTACTCCTCAGATGATAAAATAGTCTAATGAGAGTGTATCAGAATTTTACAAAAATTCCTTGTGATGCAGGAAAATGGGTCAGTGTGAAACATGTTCAGTATTAAAGCAGCAGGGTGACAAATACTGTACCTCTCATTGTAGAAGAGAAACTTACTCAGTTTACCAGGATGATGAGAACAAATGCACAATATTTGACATATTTTTTAGCACTAAGTGTAATCCCTACTGATGGATGTATTTTTCCTCCCATCAGTTCTTAGATTGTTAGATTGTCAGGCTTCCATGAAGCTATCTGTCGACATCATGTCCAAATGCCAGAAGCCTGTGGTACATTAAAATCTGTGCCTTTCAGATGCTGTTAAGCTCCAGGAAGTGATATTTGGCAACCAGCTGCTGAAACAAACACAAAAAAACCCCCCAACAAAACAAAAAAATAAAACCTGTGAAACAAACAAATTGTGGTTTTTCCTGTTAAAATCCTGGGTCTTTTAAAATTCCAGTGAAATCTGAGATGTCCAAGCATACATAGCCTCATGCTAAACAAATGTAAATGTGACGAAAACCAAATGAACTTTACAAAAAAAACCCTGATTGCAAAATTAACACGTGTGCTTACATTATATATATATATATATCTTCTTGTTCGCTATGGTGAAGGACAGGCTGACAGACGAGATTAGACAGGAATCTCCATGGACTATGATGTTTGCAGATGACATTGTGATCTGTAGTGAGAGCAGGGAACAGGTGGAGGAGAAGCTAGAGAGTTGGAGGTTTGTCCTGGAAAGGGGAGGAATGAAGGTTAGCCGCAGTAAGACAGAGTACATGTGTGTGAATGAGAGGGACCCAAGTGGAAGAGTGAGGTTACAGGCAGAAGAGATCAAGAAGGTGGAGGATTTTAAGTACTTAGGGTCAACAGTCCAGAGCAATGGAGAGTGTGGAAAAGAGGTGAAGAAGCGTGTCCAGGCAGGATGGAACGGGTGGAGGAAAGTGTCAGGTGTGATGTGTGATAAAAGAGTTTCAGCTAAAATGAAAGGAAAGGTGTACAAAACTGTGGTGAGACCAGCGATGTTGTTTGGTCTAGAGACAGTGTCAGTGAGGAAAAGACAGGAGACAGAGCTGGAGGTAGCAGAGATGAAGATGCTGAGGTTCTCTCTGGGAGTGACCAGGATGGATAGGATCAGGAATGAGTACATCAGAGGGACAGCACATGTTAGAGGTTCTGGAGATAAAGTCAGAGAGGCCAGACTGAGATGGTTTGGACATGTCCAGAGCAGAGATAGTGAATAGTGAATTGGTAGAAGGATGCTGAGTTTTGAACTGCCAGGCTGGAGGCCTCGAGGAAGACCAAAGAGGAGGTTTATGGATGTAGTGAAAGAGGACATGAAGGTAGTTGGGGTGAGAGAAGAGGATGCTGAAGACAGGGTTAGATGGAGGACACTGATTCGCTGTGTCGACCCCTGAAGGGGAAAAGCCCAAAGGAGAAGATATATACTGTATATACACACATATATAACAAGGCTAAGATCCTGTGGGACTTCAGCTTCCAGACTGACAAACAGCTCCTGGCTAACCAACCGGACATAGTGGTGGAGGACAAAGAGCAGAAGAGAGCATGGTGATAGATGTGGCGATTCCAGCTAACATCAGGAAGAAGGAACACAAAAAGATTGAGAAGTATCAAGGGTTAAACAGCTGGGACATATGTGGAAGATCAAGGTTAGTAGGAGCACTTGGGGCAGTGACCCCCAAACTGGAAGAGTGGCTCCAGCAGATTCCTGGAACAACATCTGGAGCCTCAGTCCAGAAGAGTGCGGTCCTAGGAACAGCTAAGATACTGACAGAACCCTCAGACTCCCAGGCCTCTGGTAGAGGACTCAAGCTTGAGGATGACACACAGATACCACCCTACAAGGATGAGACGGACATTTTATATATATATATAAAAAAAATCACCCCACCCACTCCACCACCGCTGGAATGTGAAGCTTGACAGAAGCGGTTCCTGACAAGTGATTTTATTTTATTGTACCAGGTGTTTATGAGGCTTTATCCACTGACAGAATACATTCAAACTCATTCTCGAATAAACTACAGGCTACCTAGAAGGGAGACTATCAATCTAAAATCAGTTGATTTGGAAACAATGAGGGATGTGAAGTACTAACATTAATCACAAACGTGTGCTATAATGTTTTGCTACCATCAGCTTCAGCCTGAAACTGGAGCTCATGTCGATCCGTGGCCCATTGAATTCCACCCTTCATGACGGTGAAATCAGACGATCCTGCCGTAAACCAATCCACTCTGCTAAGTGCTTGTAAATAACCTCTGGCTTCAAGCCGTTGCTCATCTCAGTGCAAACAATCTGTGATGTAATCTCAGACCAGACCAGAAACTAGTTCTCCATTTGGCTGCAGTCAGTCAAACATTCAGGCCTAAAAGGCTGAATCTCTGACGTTTATCTCTGCTGACGCCTGACACAAGTTAGGAGGATCCATTAATAAACAGCAGATGTGAACCAAAGCTGACAGCTCATTAGTCATTTGTCAAAATCCTCTGAACGTTACCTTGAGTTTCTGAAACAAGCCCGAACAGATCAGAGAGTAGACCGACTAAGATCCTGTTCGTCCTGTTCCATACGCTCACTTTATTAGTAACAGCCCCACTCCGGTGTTCTTATTGTTACTCAGACGTAGATACGTTAAATTTTAACACACCACCTCTGATCCTAAGAAAATCCCTTCATGCTACTTAGCTAGCGTGACAGATGTTTGCATCTCATCTGTGGAGCCCAGCACAACAGTGTCAGGAGTTTAAGAAGCAGGAATGAGATGAAAAAGGTTGCAGGTTCCACTCCAAGTGGACTCTTGTGATGTCTTAGTGATATGTGGGGTTGATTTATAAAGGAGTAATCCGTAAATGAACAGTCTGACTTTCCTGTCGGTTTGCGTACATTTTTCCAGCTCTTGGCTGTCACGAGGAAGTGAAGACGAAGCCCCCCAATGTGAAAACATTCATGCTGAGGCGTGAACCCAGTGGACAGAAGATCCAAGTGGCGGGGGGGCTCTTTGTCAGGCTGAACCTTGATCAGCTGAAGCTTTTAAACAGACGCATCAGAGTGATGTCCATGAAACCGGCGCAGCGATTTGTGTTTAAGGAATGCGGCAATTGAAGATGACCTTTTGACCTTTATTGTGCCTGCAATGGTCACCGGCCTCTGTCCTGAGGAAGCTGTGGAGAAGTGATGTCGGCGGCGACGGCGATGAGGCTGCTCTGGTTTCCAGCTGTTGTCTGCTCGCCCTCCTCCGCCCTCTCCCTTCCCAGCAGCCCGCGGGGGCGCTCCCAGCAGCAGGAAGATGTCCGATGCGGCCGAGCGGCTCAGGTACTGCCAGGGCCTCTTTCCCGCCGTGTCCCTCAACCTCACGTTGGCCTTGAACTTGCCGACCAGCAACCGCATTATGTTCTTGTGGCCGTGCATGGCAGCAATGTGGAGAGGTGTGTGACCGGATGCTGACTTAGCATCAATGTCAAAGGTCAAACCGGCCTTCTCAACACCATACCTGAATTCAGGAGAGAGAGAGCGGATCAGGATATGTCATCAGTAACCCTCCACCTCCAGATGACAATTAAAACACACGTTATTTAATGCTGGTGATGGGGCTCAATAGTCATGTCTCTAAAAAGAATATTCTGATCTCATCTTTAGTCAATGTTAAAGTATTAAACCCCAAAACCAATCTTAAAACAAAATAATGTCCATATCTGACAGGATACACTCAGCTATCATTAACTGCAGCCAATGTTGTTCTGTACCGTACACACCAGGCCGTTGCTATGGCAGAGCTAACGGCTAGCTGCTTACCATAAGGTGTTGAGGACTCGGTGGTCACCATGTTTGGCGATCCAGTGCAGCACCGTGAAGCCGGAGATGAAGTCCCGTTTGTTGAGCAGAGACGAGTCCTCTCTGAACAGGGAGTAGATGTCGGGCCAGGCGCCCGCCGCGCTCTTCACCAGCCAGGCGTGTTCCCTGGGCTCCAGAGGAACCAGCAACTGGTGGCGGGGACGAAGGACTGCGTGAATAACTCCACTCCATGTCACCATATTTAATCTTTTTGTGCTGGTTAACACTTTAAAAAATAACTTGGAGACCTTCTTTGAGTAAAGTTGTGGATCTTCCTCCCAAACAATGTTTTCAGCTGCTTTTGTAAGAAACTGTAAACATCATTGAACCGTCTGTCAAAAGATTTTTTTTTTTTTTTAAAAAGTAAACTCCATAATTTGGTTAGGTTTAAGAAATAAAGAAATATCATATCCCAGAACACGTCAAAAAAGCTAAAGCTTAAAGATGGCTTTATATAATTTTGTTTTTAATCTTTTTTCGATGTGCTTTGGTTAATATTCAGAAAGTAGGAGATCCTTCTGATCGTGTGATGGAATTTGATGGATTAATAACATAGAACTCTAAATGAAAAGGAGTGGATGAAAGAATTCTTTTTTTAATTATAGCGGAAGCTCCATGGTAATAAAAACAGATCAGTAGGTTCAAAGATGTATTTCAGCTGCAGTCAGTAACAGTCTCCAAACATGCTGCAGTGATGACTGCATGGAGGACAGAGTGTATAAAACGTCTTACCTGTCTGCTGGAGCCTTCGTGATGAAGTGAAGAGGAGGAAGTAGCTGGTAGGCTCCTCCTCCCCCCTTTCCCCACCGCCCCTTCAAGGAGGTCAGTGAAACTGTGGCAGCGAGGTGGCGTGGAACAGGATGACAGCGAGGACGATGACAGGTTGTAGGGGAGACTGAGCGTGGAGGAGATCAGCTGGAGGCGGTTCAGACGGGCCGCCTCACTACCTGTAGCTCTGCCCCCCCTCGCGTCCTCCTGGAGCAGCTGGTCCAGGTCGGCTCCCAGGCTGCGGCACATCCTGTTTCTCAACTGGCTGCTCACCCGCCGGGCGACGGTCGGGCGCTGACGCAGCGGTGTCGAGAAAGAGGAGCCCTCGCTAGACTCGGCCTCCTCACGGTCGTCACGGAGATCGCCTGTCGGGTGAAGTAAAGGGCAGGTTTCAAACCAACCAACCACAACGCTGATGTCTTTGTTGCGAGCAGGTTTTCCCATTGATTGGTTCACAAAGATTCAAAAACTGTCAAATGAACGCACAAATCAAATCGAGCATCATTGACCGCTGATGACCAGCTGGTGAAAGATCTAACCTGTGGAGAGTTGCCAGGATGACACGTGAGCTGGTGGCTCCTGATCGACATGGAGGTGGTCGGCGGAGCGCTGCCAAGGCACAGTGTCATCGTGATGCATCCTGGTCCTTTGGGCACGCTGGAGGGCCTCCTTGATTTTAGGGTCACGTTGAGGCATACCTATTCGGTGAAACAACGCACAGGTTAATCAGGTAGTCCGACATGAAGACGATCCTACTTGCAAACGAATCAGCTAATCAGTTTCTAACAAAAAGTGAAATCAGCACAACAAAATCCAACAAACGGAGAGTTCCGCTGTGATGACGCTTGTAAGTACGTAAATAAATAAAATAACGTGCAGCAGAAAAAATTTCAAAGAACCGTTGCATCCTTTCAGGACTATTTTAAGCAGCGGATTAATACACGTACACATACGATGTAGGTCCTCGTAGCTGCTGGACCGGTCCACCTCTGAGGACGGGGAGGTGAGGCTGCTGGAGCTGCGTGAGAGCCTCATACTAAAGCTCTGACCTGTGTCCATCTGGACCCCTGCAGGCTGCGAGCGTCTGGGGTCTGTGTGGACATCAAGGCGATGGACCACCTCCTTCTCCTGGACTGCAGACATCATGTTGCGTTCTGCCTCTGAAGGATGGCTTTGTCTAGCGGACACAAACTCCTCTGGATCGGGTCCAGGTTCCACACCCAGCCCTGCCCACCGTTCTCTCGGACCCAAACCCAACTCGAACCTCCAGTCTGGACCATCGCTGGGCAACATTTCCCCTCTCACATCCTGAACGTAAATCTTTGGGGGGGGCGTTTCTAATGAAGAAGAGGAGGGGAGGACCGGGGGAGGCGTTCCCTGGTCTATGATGCAGGGTGAGGACGCAGACATGGTCTTCATCGATACTCCAAGAGGAGCATTCATGGACAGCACTCCTCCAGTGGAACCTCGTCTCATCTGGGTCTCTTCTTCTTCATCACCATCATCATCATCATAGGAGACTGCAGCTTTGTAACTCTGCCTATATTTGCGGCGAAGGACAACCTCAGGATAAAGACTGGCAGAATGAAGGGGGGGCTCCTGATAAAGACTTCCCGCGAGCCTCCCGTTCAGAGGTTCAGGGTCTGGAGGTTGGACAGTTTCACCAGGACGTCTGATGGCAGGAACCACGGGTGTGACCCCCGGAGGTGGGCTGTGACTCCGGGTTGGCCGCCCCACTTCAGCGTGTTGTTTCTTAGCAGGCGGACTTGGGGTCGGAACCCCAACCAGGGCCGCTGCTGGTCCACCAGTGACCTCTGGTGCGTGGACAGTCCTGTTCTGTTTCAGGTTATGATTTCTTTTCACGTTGTTGGTGTTGTTATTTAAAATGATCCCTGCCGCAGGTAGGACTGTTGCCCCGGCCGCAGGTAGGACTGTTGCCCCGGCCGCAGGTAGGACTGTTGCCCCGGCCGCAGGTAGGACTGTTGCCCCGGCCGCAGGTAGGACTGTTGCCCCGGCCGCAGGTAGGACTGTTGCCCCGGCCGCAGGTAGGACTGTTGCCCCGGCCGCAGGTAGGACTGTTGCCCCGGCCGCAGGTAGGACTGTTGCCCCGGAGGGTGTCGACACTTCCGTCGCTGGCGGCTTCTGCCGAGCTCCCCCTGCTCGTCCAGCCGGGCTGCGACGCGCGCTCTCCGCGGAGGGGTCGGGCTTCTTCCCGTCGGGGACACGCGGTGAGACCCGCTCCCCGCCGCCGGGGACACGCGGTGAGACCCGCTCCCCGCCGCCGGGGACACGCGGTGAGACCCGCTCCCCACCGCCGGGGACACGCGGTGAGACCCGCTCCCCGCCGCCGGGGACGTGGCCCCTGAACTTCTTCCTGAGGACGACGTGAGAAACGCCGTCCACTTGTTGAACAGTCGCCACTGAGTTGACATACTTCTTGAACAGCTCTCGGTTCCGGTCTCGATCTGAATGGTCCCGAATGAAGCCTCTGAAGTAAAGGAGCAGTTCCGAGTTTTTCACCGAGCCCCCCCGGACCTGGAGGAAGTGTAACACGGCGTCCTGAGTGAAGTCTGTGGCCATCCTGGTCGCCGCTTCGCCCGTTTCCCGTTTTTGTGGACGAGGTCTAAGGTCGGACAGTATTTTACTTTTTTTTTTTTTGCTGACACACACGAAGTCCCACCCCCCTCAGGTATTTACTCCCCGCCTCCCTCACTGCATTCCCACAGGTAACCCGGATGTGTCCGGATGATGGAGAGAAAAACAATCCTGTTGGTGCATTCCAGTGCGCCTCGGATACTTTGGTTGTACGTGCTGACAGCTGTTGGAAGTGATTCTGTTCCAGTCCCCAGGACATCACCCCTAACAAAAAAATATCATTTTTACCCTGATTTATCATGTTATGTATGTAAAGGTTAGTGTTAAAATACAACATTCATCAAAAAAAAAACCCCACATTCAAATTACCCCAATAGTTACCTTCTTTTTCACAAATGTAACACAAAATGCTTTTACTTGTGGTGAATGTGTGTGTGTGTGTATACTATATATATATATATATATATATATATATATATATATATATATATATATATATATATATATATATATATATATATATATATATATATTTGGAGAAAAACAGTTATTTCCCTATGGGGATTATTAAAGAATTGATTTATTTATTGATAGATTAATTTATGTATTTGTTTTTGCTAATATTAGTGTTCAATCAGAAATCTGTATCAGGTCAATTCTTACTGGGAAGCTGAATTTGTCGAAACCTGCATAAAAATGAAGTAACTAGTCAGCTACAGCAAACGTGATCAATACTGTATACAGACACCAGCTTCAAGCAGCGTCCCTGAGAAATTTTAGCCAATTCCTCGCAGGCAGAGGCAACAGTCGTTCTTTTACAGCCTCACCAGAGATACTTTATGGGATTCAAGTCAGGTGGCTGTGAGGGTCACTGAATGTCCAGGACCTGTTCTGACACCAGACCTCAAAGAGGACAAAACATCATTGACAAAATACTTTTATTTTTTTTTAAAAACATGGAGCTGTTATTTGATTGTTCCTCTTTCAAGAGACCAACATTGAATTTCATTCAATGATAAACCACAAAGATGTTTGAGATATTCTGTTGTGCCTCTGAAAATAACAAAAGTGAACAAACAAACAATAGTAAAATCTGGGTTATGTTCAGAGAATATGACAAAGTGAGAATATTTAAAAGGTGCTCTGAAAACAGTCAAATGAAACACACTGTTGGTTTAAAAAGAAGCAGTGTTGAACAATAACACTTAGGCTATTAAAAACTCTGTACTTCAGATTCCACATTCCAACTGCAATAAATTTAAGAACAGGCAAAAATGAACTAACCTTTGATTTTTAGGATTAGTCACTCCAAAGAGGGAGATCATTCTTGATAAATTATTTTATAAAAAATATCTCTCAAGAAAATAATACAGACATGTGCTAGTGATATAATCAAGTTTTATTCTATATTTTATGATTTACTTCACATAGAATATGTGTATGTTTTACAATGGTTTTCAATTTTTATTTGTTAAGTTATTAGGACAATGTGAATCAAAAGAGATTTACATGTTATTTTGCAGATTGGATGATTTGCAATATTCCTGATTTCACAATTAAATATTTCATGGTTGCAAATTTTATTTTCTTAAAGGTAGTATATTGTGTCCACAGAAATGTTAACTTTAAAATGAATCCCTTCTCAATTGGCATCTGTACATTTTGAGATATTCAGCAAACAAACAGTAATGAAAATTAAACCTTCTTATTTTAGCCTTCACCTTCTGTTATTTCAAACATGTCTTCAATCACTAGCAAATTTGTATTTTTTAAATCCAATGAGCATTGCCTCAACTGAATCTCTAATAAATTGTGTTTACAACTAATTTGCAACAATACTGAAGTATTATTATCTCTGCCTGGATAATACTTACTGCACTGTATCGTTGAGGGCACAAGTCAGTTTGAATGGAACTGGACTTCCTCAGAAAACATAACATTGTTTTATTCACAAGAAGGACGGTTGAGATTAAATTAACATGTTTCTGTTGAATTCATTCTGCCACCATTCCTTTCCATTGAAAGGCCAGAACTTTTATTGAAATCTGTATCAACAACTGAGACGAATATTTAATCCTAATAAAACAACCAATCAGTTTCATTATTTTTGTGACTGACTGAACATTTACTGGTACTTAAAATTATTGTTATTTTACATAGAATAGAAACTGTTCTTTCTCCGCTTTATATCATTATATATTAAAATGGTTTTTTTGTAGAGGTTCTTTTGTTTATTTTTATCCATAACATTTTATGGACTGAATATCTGCCATATTCATCCATTTCTCTTCATAACCGCTGTCTCATTTTTTGCAGTTCAGGGGGCCGCTAGAGGCTAACCCAGCGGACTTATGGGCAAGATATGTTTATTTCAAAAAATATTTCTATCGTTCAGGTTATTTAATGTAACAGTAAAATGCTGAAACTTTGAGCAACAGAATGAAATAATAGATTTTCGGACCAAATCAAACAAAGACCATTCTGCAAAAATCCAGCAAAAATCTTTGGAATCTGAACACTCCTATCTCCGCCACCAAATGTTCCGTCACACCAACGCTTAAAGTAGAACAATATTTGTCATTCAGTGTAAATTCTGCTGCAAACAGTAGTCAAACAGCTAAAAGTGCTACAAGCTGAGTTCAGGGATACAGCGGCAGTACTAGTGTTATAGCATCACAGTGATCACAACAGCTCTCTGGAAGCACTTCCTCCTCAGGTGTGGTGCTTCTGATAGCTCAAAGACCGGTGGGGGCGGTGAAGTAAAATCAGCGTCCCTTCGTTTGATCTTCATTTGAAGTTGGTTGTATGTGTGGTAAGGCTGACCTGGCTTTTGGACGTCTCTGGGGGGTTGGACAGGATGACAAAAGTATGTTTTGTGTCAGAGAACATGGTTGTTAGTCTTTGGGAGACGACACGTCTGCTCACTTCTTCTTGTCACTAGAAATAATGTGGACGAACGTGTTTTTGTTCCATGTTTCTGAAAGGGTTTAATCACTGGTCCCAATTTCTCTGAGCGATTAAACCTACAGGCAGTAACAGGGTATTCAGGTGCTGTGTAAAAAAATTGCAAAAGTGAGGTTGTGACTGAAAAACGTAATGTTTTCTCTGTATGAAGTCACAACAACAGCAGCATAGACGCAGGAATGGTGGTGGACAAAGTATGGTTTGGTTGATATTTAGAATGTTTTCATTCATTAAAATATTATTTTTTAATTATTTGCTCACAAGCCATTTGAAATACAATTGTATGCTGGGGCCATTGCAGCCCATGCAGAGTGGGTTCAATTAGTTAGAAAAAACTATTTTTTCAAATTAACCATGATGATAATTTAGGTAATACTGTACTAAGTGTGACTATGGGGGGGGGGGGGGTATTGGTGTCTCCTTGTAATATAAAGCTATTATAACTTTAAGCCCTTTCAGATAGACCAGCCAAAGGGCACTTGAACGCACCGTTGACTGGAAAAGTCCTGTGAAGTGTTTGCCGATGACCTTCCAACCCTGAAAACACCCGACGGTCCTTAAAGTTGCCTTTCAGAGCAGATGATGTTTGTGGGTGGCAGTCAGTTTCATCCGCTCTGCCCCGGAGGCTGATGTTTAACTGTGTGTGAAGTATGCATAGCTGTTTCAGTGTGAACCCCCCCTGTCTGAGGCCAGAGCATCCTTCATGCACAGCTCCTTCTGTCCAGAGCGTCCTGCAGACCTCTGGGCCGGTTGCCTTTTCCTTCACAGTCACCGCTCATGACGTCACAGCGACGTTACAGTAGTGGACTTCATCGAGGGGGTGGCATGTGGAATGATGGAGTGTTGAGGCAAGGGTGCAAAACCAGTAAAGCAAGGGGCGAGGCTTGAGGATGAAAAGGGAAGTGCTCTCGACCAACCGTGAGCCTCCGCCAGCTCCTGTGGCAGGCTCTCGGCCAATCTGGTCAGCTGCTCCTCCACCTGTCGTATGAGGTTATCGAGGTGACGCTGGCGGATCAGAAGGGAGGGTTTGGTGGAGACGAATTGGCGGTAATCCTGGAGCTGCGATGCAGTGAGGTAGCTGGACAGGATGGCGTGGACAGTTTGCTGCCGCCGATCCAAGTTCTCCTTCAGCTCCCGAGCGTCATCAGTTTGTCTGAGGAGCAGAGAGCGTTTGTGATGGAGGGCGTCCTGAAGAGAAGGAGACAAAGAGCTAGTTAGCACTTCTCTCAGAAGAAAGAAATCCGAAGATTTCCTCACGATGAAGGTGCCTTTCCAGTCAATGGGAGATGTGAGTGAAGAAATATTAGATTATTGTTCTACTAAATAACAGCCAGTGCTTCATGTGAACGTCAATGTGTGTCAACATAGTTATGAAAAAAAATTCTGATTATATTTTGGTTTAAATATATTAAATATTATATATTATAATATATAATATATTACAATTATATATTATAATATATATTATATATTGGTTTAAATCAGGGCTTTGAACCAGAATTTTTTGCCAATCGTTTCGTTCCGAACAGAAACGAAATTATAATGTTTCCGGTTTTGCGTTCCACCCATAAACTGACATTCTTGAACCGGTTAGAACAGAAAAATAAAGTTCCTGAACCGGTAAATAATGTTCCTTGTAAATATAAATGTGTAGGTGCCGTAATTTGCGTACCGTTAGACGCGATTAAAAACCTTAAAATTTCGACGCTGCTCCTTTTAACATGACGCGTCTTCTGAGTCCACTGAGTTCCAAAACCTGTAAAGATGTTTTTGTGTGACTTCAGTCAGCGATCCACCAGATCGACCATTCTCCCCGACATAGGACGTATTACATCACTACGTACGCCGGCAGCGATGGACCAATTAGAGAACATGACGCGAGGCTCTGTCCGGCACACCTCCGGTAGGTACCGGTATAGGGGATATACCGGGACTGTACCGTAGGTATGCTGGTAACCACATCTGATTGGCTGAAGACCCCCGACAATGATGTCAGCGAAGAGACACGCTTACGACGCAACGTGTAAACTCCAGGCTATCAGTTCCGGTTGTTCCAGTTCACGTAACCGGAGACCGGGGGGCTTTTTTCACGCTTCTCCATCTCTCTTGATCTGTGACTCCATGCCCCCCCCACACCACCGCTTCTGACAGAAACACGTGAAGCGGCTGAACTCGGAGCTTGTCTTCATCCTGGAGGATTAACGAAAGAACTCCAACCGCTGGACATCGGTGTAAACACAGCCTTTAAAGTTAAACTGCGTGTCGTGGAGCGATGAGAGACGTGAAAACACCTTTACCAGGACTGGGGGCAGTGCTGAGCGAGTTACACCATGAGTTACACCCCCACAATATGTGCGTGGATTGTGGATGCCTGGATTAATGTATATGCTTCGACTTTTGTCCGATGTTTCTCATCATTACCGGACAGACACCCGGAAACCAGACGGTCAGCGGTAGAGAAACTACCGAGATATTCAATGCAGGAGATGAGGACTTCAAGGATTTATCACAGATTTATCAAAAAATAAAGAAATAAAAACATATTTAAAAAACAATGTTGGTGTATTTTTTTTAAATTTAAATACATAGTACAACACAGTTCAACCACAGTCACTTCTTTGCTTCCGTTAGCAACCATGAACTGAACAATAAGGTGCGCCGTGTATCCGGTTAAAGTACAGAAATAAACTCCGTTATTTAGACTGAGCCTCTTTATACAATGAGCTGAATGGTGCGCAAAATACAGTAACTTAAGGACTTTTAAATTGGCAACTAAAGCAATTACTTTATATACTATAGACTATAATTATAGATATGTCCCTAACCTACAGTAAACAGTACCACAGCACTAGACCTCTGCTTTATGACAGTTATATCACTGTAGTTAAGGCTTATGCCTCCTACTTAGACACTACATGACATAAGAACAGAATAACTTCCACCATGTCATTTATTGCTGAACAACAGATCTTCATTGTTCTTCTCCCATAGCTCAATATTACTACAAAGCGCTGGCAGTACAGGAACACACTGCACTGAAAATGACTGCAGCCAATGAGTTCATGTCTAAATCACACTGCAGTGTTTACCTGTTATGATTAAATTGTGACTAGGAGACCTCCCTTTTCCTAACTGCTGCTGGTAGCCGCTACTTCCCTCTGCTCTCATCCCGCATCCAGTGAATGACAGGAAGTGAAACATCAGGTCAAATATTTTTTTCAAGAAAGAAAAAAAACCGGTATAAACCGGGTTACAATTATTTTCTGTTCCGATTCTGTTCTGGAACATTAAAAAATATAAAGTTTTCGTTTTCGTTCCTGCCAAAATACCAAAAGTTTCTGGTTTTCGTTTTCATTCCATGAACTGGTTCAAAGCCCTGGTTTAAATATATGAAATTTAATAAACTAAATAATTAAATCAAATAATAAATAAATAAATAAATAATATTTACATCATAAATAATAATTAAATAAATCCATTCGACCGCGGTTCAGCACGCGATTGGATTTTATTTAATTTTATACTGTTTATATTTTAGTTATAGTTTAGTATATGTCCTGTTAATGCTACAAGTGTCTGTTAGTGTAGTGTATGTCTTGTGGTATTTATTCATTATGTAATGCCTGAGCAGTGGATATGTGCAATTTCCTCTGGGACTAATAAAGTATATATATATATATATATATATATATATATATATATATATATATATATATATATATATATATATATATATATATATATATATATATATATATATATACTTTATTAAGTATATTTTATTTTATTTATTATACTTTATATATATATATATATATATATATATATACATATATATATATATATATATATATAAAATACATTTGAGTTCAAGCATGGGATACTGAGCATCAATAAAAGGAAGATCACAACACCCGTGTGTTCTGGTCCGATGTTACACAGATGTTCACGGAGACATCCTACCTCTTCTAACCTGCAAACATACTACACGTGTCCGACACTTTGAATCATGTCAGGACACATCAACACATCACCCTGGATAGATGCTATTGCTAGGTTTGAACAGATAGTTAGGTCTGCCCCGTCTCACCCTCTCTGCTGCTGCGTCCTCCTGCATCAGCTCCTCTCTCTCCAGAGCCAGCAGAGATTTGTCGATCCTTGATAGTCGGCTGCACAAAGATAGCAGCAGGTTCACGATCCTCTCCAGGTCTCCTGCAACACATCCCAGCCGCCATCATGACACACACACCAAAGCCTGATGGGAGCTGCAGTCAGTGGTTATTCACAGTGAGATGTGTCGTACCAATGAACATGCTGTACTTGTCCCTCTCATTGGGTTTGAGGCGTTCCTGCACCAGTTTGTCGATGCTTGCTCCCAGTGCCTGGTGTTGTTTCTGCTCTTCACACAATGCTTCTTTCTCCTGCTGCAGAGCCGCCACGTTACACCGCAGAGCCTCACACAGCTCCACCTGTGTGACAAGAACATGCCAACGCACACCGTGTGCCGTTGGAAGATGACTTGTGGTCAAGATGGCATCACTCTCACTTTTATGCCTGCAGTTCTGCTGCTTAAGTGGAGTTAATGAATAATAATAGTAATAATAATAATAATAATAATAGGAATATGAAGCATTAATTTTTCACCTGCTTGGTGTTGAGGTCTTTCTCATCCTCCCTCAGATCATTGTCTTTGTTTTGCATCGTTACTGAGCTCTGAGTCGACTCATTGAATTCATCCTCGACCCTAGGATGGAAACAACACAATTTATAAAGCTAAATTAAATTTGATGGGGTTTTTAAAAAAATTTTTTTAGATATTTCCCGCTTAAGCTCTGTCAAATTCACTTTCAGTTCACCGGGTTGAAGTGAAAAGAAATCAGCAATAGATACTAACAAGAAATGGAAGCAAGGGCAAGAAGTATTACCAAAAAAAATGAATAACAACAAACCAAAAGTTACAGGAATATTCAAAGTTATGGTTATAACCTTTTATTATACTAAAATACAGATTGTTATGTTAAAACAGACAGATTTGGGTAAGGTTCTGTCATGGGAAATACAGTATACAATAAAAGTTTACTTTTACAGTACTATACCACGATTTAATCTGGCCACTAGGAGGCAGTATGGTCTAGTTTTTCAGGCTGTAGAACATGAAGTCAGTCCTCCACACAGTCCCTACCTTTTATTCACACTGACACAGATTCCTTTGGGACTAACTCATGCTTAAATATTTTAATAACAGAATGGTTCCCTACACTGACAGTTCCTCTATAAAGCTTCTGTGTAGTAAAGTTTACTGAAACAGTCACATCTCTGAAACACGATCAAGTTAGTTCGGTCTCTCCTCTCCTCTTTTGACAGTGCTGACTTTTTACTATTTTACTGAGTGGCCGGTTCAAGACTTCCAGGAATTCAAATAAGTCAGCTTTTGTGTTCACTGACTACATCTGATGTGATTACAGAAGATGACACAGGCTGATAGATATTCAGTGACAATTAATGTGTCGTCAGTTGGTAGCACAGCCCCAAACAAAATTTAGAAACTGGGTCTATCCACATATAATGCTATCTCAGACACTACAAATACATTTGGCTGATTTAAAATTCACACTACAATTTGTAAGACAGAAAGAGCAAGGCAGTCCTTTATTACCTGTCATCCAATCGGATGCTAGCCCTTTGCTGCCATGGCGATTTGCCAGCTGGTTTCCTGTTTGTAAAGATGTCCTCCATGCGCTCTACTGTCGATTTATTTCCCCATGTATCCAAGAGAGGTGCCAAAGAGCTGTCTGTCAACACCTGTACACAAAGAGTTATGATTTACGAATCAAAATGTGTATGACAACAAAGATGGAAGTCAGGAATGAGTCCCTTAAAGGAATATTTGGAAAATGTCATGATGACAATGAGACGAGTAGAAGTAGTAGTTAGTGCAATAAGACTAAATTCTGCATTACAACAATGGCAGAATGAGAACTCATACTGCAACAGTGGAAGTTAGCATCTGGTACAAGGATGCTAACTTTACTAGCTTATGAAGAGTCGTAAACCAGAGAGAATAAACTAGAAATAGAGATAATTGCAGATTTGTATGAGGACATTACAAGAAGGAACACCAACGGAGGACATGGTAACAAAGACACTAAAAAGTCAGAAGCAGGTGTGATAAGAAGCCTTTCTAGGTAAGTAGAACATCCCGCGACACCCCTGAATTCAAAATTTTACCTTGACCTATTTGCATAGGTCAAGGTAATTTGACCTATGCAAATCGCTCAATTTGCATAGGTCAAGTAGATCAGAGCTAGTGCTCTGACCTAGCTAGCTCTGACCTAGCTCTGACCTACTTTCATAAATCAAAGCACTAGCTTTGATCTATGGTCTCACACTGGCCTTCTCCCTCGTCTTTCCATTTTATCCAGTTCCCGAGTGTACAAAAGTTATAATTTGACCTTGATCTAGCTTTATCAAGGTCAAGGTCATCATCTCATTTTCATCCCCTTTGTCGTCCGAGTAACGTGCTTTTTGTTTCATCTTTCTATTTGCAATAGTTGCGAAGATATTTGGTTGACTAACGGATGGACGGACAGATGAACGGATGCTGACAATTGCAACACATCAACACTTTGAAGCGGGATGTAACCAGGAGGAACAACATTTATCCAAGATGCTGCCTCCAGCTACCCACCAGCTGTCTGGCCAGTGCTTCCACCCGCAGCTCCTCAGATGTCTTTTCCCTCCTGGGCACTGGCTGGTACTCCAGACTTTGGTTGTCCAGGGTTGTGGTGGACGTGTCCGTAGAGATGATGATGGAGGGTGGCGGTTTCAGAGAAGGGAGACAGCTGGACGCAGTCGAAGGAAAGTCAACGGTGGAAGGGGACGCTGGAGGGGAGGGTAGGGGTGTTGTCCTGGTAGGAATGACAGATTTGTTTGAGGACACTATGGACCAAATTTTATTCAGCGTTAAATAGAGAACAGATTCTAAAACAAACCTGCCCATGGTGTGTTCCTCAGCTTCCAGCTCAAAATTGAGGGGTGGAGGTGGAAGAGGGAAGTCATCGATCATGCTTGTATCGTGGATTGGTGGAGGAGGTGATGGAGGAGCGGGATTTTGGAGGAAGACCTCATCAGCGTCCTCTTGGGAGAACCCTGTTACTAGTGGCTGCCGCTGGTTGATGGGGCTGAAAAGGCTTGACTCAGAGATTCGCAGTGATGACAGGTGCTGCTGCATGGACGGATGGGAGGATGGGGGAGGAGACGATGGTGATACTGGCCTAAAATGGGGCAGGGAGGATGGGGCAATTGGTGACGCTCCGTCTGCATTTTCTGCTAAAAGCCTTTCTCCGGTGTCAAAACTGAAGGCACTTTGTGTCCTTGCAGTGTCCTCTAATTTGTCTTCATCACTCAGACTGTTTCTCATTTGGATGTCCCTCAGTGGGGTTTCGCTATAGCCAGCAGCAGCAGTCCCATCTGTACCGGTGTCTGAGGTGCCCGGGAAGGTGATGGCATCCAAGTTGGCCTGGCTTAGCCTCTCACTAGCATGCCATTCAGCGGCGTCTCCATCCTGAGCCACAGTTGGAGAAAAGGGGCAGGGCAGGCCAACGGAGGCCGCCAAGGTGGAGGTGCTGTTGGAGCGCTGCCGTTCGTTGTTCCTCTGTCGCTCCCTACGAGTCACAGGAGTGTGGGAGGAGCCCAGGTCTAGAAGTAAATCAAGCTGAGTTTAGCTGTCACATAAAGCAGGAAGTTACAGGTCACATGTGAGCAATGTTTGTGAAAGGTGCTGTGATGCTATTTTGTGTGCTAAGCCCTACTTTGTGCCGTACTGTTGGATGTAATGTCTGTGTTATACTGCCTGTTGTGCTGCCTGTGTTATACTGCCTGTGTTGTACTGCCTGTGTTGTTCTGCCTGTGTTGTTCTGCCTGTGTTGCACTGCCTGTTGTACTGCCTGTCTTTCTGTCGTGGGTCAGAGAGGACTGCAATTTCATCTGTGCTGTATGTCGTGCATATATGGTACACTTGACAATAAAGCTGAATTTGACTTTGAGTTTTTAGAAATGTTTGGTGGACTAGGGAGCATCACCCAATCGTCACTCGGTGTGGAGCTGTGTCGATAATGGATACCAATAATAGATACCAGTAATAGGCAGATATAGACCATGAATTGTCATTTCTGGTTGAACTGCTCCTTTAAGCTTCCTTTTGTCAACGAGCTAAACTGTTGAAAAGAATGTTTTCTTTCGAAATCACTTAATATTATTCCCCAAAATAGCTGTTATTTTTAACCTCATCGTTCTGAATCACTTACAGATTTAATCTTTTTTCAGTTTTTCCTTGGCAGTACATTCTTGAAAAAGCACACAAGTTCTCACTCGTTTATTTTTAATTTTTATCCTGGACTAGTTGCTCCCTCCATCTACAGCTGATCATGAGTCAGGCACGGAAAAATGTTTTGTTGGTTGAAGGGTTAATGAGTTCTCGTGTTTCCTCAGAGGTGCAGAGATAAGGCTGTGTGTTTGATATCTACGTGGTTTAGTGAACAACTTGTTCTTTTTTCACTTGTTATTGGTCACCTTGGGAAGGTCCTGCTGGTTGGATGGCGTTCAGACCTTTCTGGGAGTGTTGAAGATGAACGAGACCCTCTGACGCCTGGATGTCTGCAGGTCTGACAGACAGACAGATAAAACAAGGAATCAAGAAAGGGAGGAACATGTCAGCTGACAGATATTCACATAGTTTTAATGTTTATTTTTGATCTTGGATGCGTCAGGATGGGTCACAAATATGGTAATATATTATAGAACATATTAGAACATATTATAGAACCTGTAGTCAAAAAAGTTAAACAAAATAATAGAACAACAAAAGAATATTATACAGCCAGATAGAATACTAATATGTAACTTTTGTGGTAATAGATTACATATATAGCAATGTAACTAACAATCAGGTGATGTAATATGAATCTAATCTAATTTTATACTTTATACCTGCGTGCCTGTAAATGTTTCTTCAGAAGAGAGATTGCATTGCAGAATTGGTCATCTGATTGCTCATCTCTAACTGGTGAATAATTTAATTCATCTATAATTCATCATGTTCCTGATTCGATTCAGGTCTGTGTAAGCACAAATAGGGTTCCTGACAGGACCTCTGACCTCCACATTCTTAGAGCAAACATATTTAAGTTTTAAGTTCATAAAACCTTGAGGACCGGAGTTGGTATTTTGTTTATTTTTCTGACTCTGTGCCAGGGAGTTTTCTCCGCTTCCTTAAATTCCTCAGTTCATCCCGCCTGTACATTCTCCCCTTCATTCCTCCTCCCATTAACTCTTCTGAACTCCTTCTCCTTGTCTTCCTGTTATCTAAAACCTAGACTCCTCAGTTTCCTTTCTTGCCTCCCTCGTCCTCCTGCTCACCTCACTTCAGCTGCCAGACCTCCTCTGTTCCTCCTCTTCTCCTTTCATACCAAAGACTCTGTTCTAAACCTGTCCAGATTTTAATTTCAAATATGTTGATGAACAAAAAAAACAAAGAACCCAATCTGTGAAAATTAAAATGAAGTTCTTAATCACCAGTTCTCTACTTCATCATCTTCCTTTTCCTTCTTCCTCATGCATTTCTTTTCCCTTGTTATTTCCTCTGTTATTTATTCCTTTGACATCCTTAATTTCTTCTCCTTTCACAACAACTCACATGTTCTGCTCTACTGCCTCACAATTGTTTTTCTTTTCACCTCTTCTTATCTCATCTCATCCTCTAGTACCATCCCTCTTGTTTTACCCTCCCTCTTTCATTTCCATACATACTCTTTTACATCTTCCTCTCTCTGTGCTTCCCCTCTTCACCTCGTCTTTTCAAAACATCATCCTTGCCTTCATCTACCTCGTCAAATCACCTTCTTACAGATCTTTCACTACTCCTTCACATAATTCCTTTTGCAGCGCTGCTTCAATTTCTACTTTGTTCCCTTTCAGTTCTTGTTCTCCTTTTGACATCCACTCTGTTCTCCTTCCCTCTCACTTCCTTTTTTCTCTCTTTCCCTCCACTGTTCTGCCTTCACTCTTTCTTTTCTGCCCTTTTCTCATTTTCATATCCATCTCTTTTCATCTATCGTTTGAATCCTTCCCCTTCTCTTTTCTTACTCTTCCACCTTCTCTTTTCACTCTCTTCTTCCAGTCTCATTCCTGACTACCTGTCATTCCTCCATCTATCTCTCTGGCTTTCCCTCTCTGGTGCCAGCAGCAGGGCACATGGACTCATAAGGCTACAGCTGGTTTTAAAATAGCCAAGAGCCTAAAGCATGCACATACAAACACAGCCTATTATGGAAGAGGGATAAAATACTTCTGAATTCCCATGATCCTTCAGTTCTCCAACAAGAATCAAACAGTGGTCTGATATGTTACTGTAAATGAGTTTTGACATGAACCGCCCCTCAGAAAAAGGTTTCTCTGTTGGTGTCTCATGTGATATCTTCATTATGTCTGTCCTGAAGTCCAGCTTTCACAGGTTGTTTTATATCCTATGTTTTAACTGAAACTCCTTTTCCACAGCCTGTTCAAGCTGAGGCTGTCGCCCCTTTATTGACCCTCTGGTCTTTTGTTTTTTTGCAGAAACATTAATAGGGTATCATTGATGTTCCCCTTCTGACGCAGCAGTGGCAATAACAGAACCCTATACTGATGACTGTAGTAACAAAAAAAAAGTTCTGTGATCACAAGGAAACATCTACTGTGTATATTATCCCCATAACCAAAAACACTTTTGTATAGTCTGAAGTTTTGTTTTTTTTGTTGTTGTTGAGTTTTGTCGAAAATACATGAAAAAGACTGTAATAGACATACGAAGTGGTAGGGCCTAATTTAACCGGTTTACATGATGGTAGTACAGTGGTATATTCAAAGTATTGCACTCTAGAACATTGTTTCAAAAGTTTACTAACAAAATTTTCAAGAGAGCACAAGGTCCTCCTCCCAAGGTCCACCTAGAGCCATTAGTGTCTGAGCAGAACCCTAACCGTAACCGTAACTGTAACTCTAACCCTAACCCTAGCCTTGACCATAACCATAACCATAACCCTAACTCTAACTGTAACACTAACCCTGACCCTAATCCTATAGCCCTGACCCTAGCTCTAACCTGACATTGATCCTAAACCTGACCCTGACCTTAACCTTGGCTCTAACCCTAATCCAGTGATTCTCAATTAGTTTCTGTTACGCCCCCCCCAGCAAGAATAAAACAATTTTCACTCCCTCCCCCCACTTTCTGCAGCAACTATAAATAATATCAATTGTCTATAAAATTGTTACAAGTAGACCACTGCATAACATTGTATCCTTATTAACCTTAAAGAAGCAAAAAAGATGAAAAATAAATAAAGTAAAATTTATAACAAAGAATAATTTTATTTTAACTATTTTAAAACAAAAAAACCTTGTTTAAACTGTTAGCATTTTTGACCAACGTATTTGTTATTTGCAACATTTGTTACTGAAAAATAAAATTAAAACCAATGAAAAACAAATTCAAACTCAGTTCGGCAACATTAACTGAGGAGCACAATATATAAAACACCTTAGCCTACAAAACAAAAATGAATAAAGCAATTTGTGCTGATTTTTTCTTTCTTTTTTTAAAATCAAAATAAGGAAGTCAGGATTAATAAATCAGGATTAATAAATCAGGATTAATGGCTGCAATGAGTTCGTTTAGGCAGTGCACAGCTATTCAAAGTGAGGTTTGAAGCATGATATTCGTCTTAGCCTTCGGGGGACCTGCTTCTGTCTTATTGTATTCGTCGCGCCCCGCCTTTCTTTTCGTCCCTGTTAAAAAGATTTTCATTTTGACTCTTTGTTTACTGCATTTCATATCACCAAACCCGGCACCGGAGAGCTACTACTCCCTGCGCACAGCACACTCTGATGTGGATGTGCAGTTACACTTAATTCTAGTATGGCAAAAAAAGCATGTTCCCCAGGGTCACACGCGGCCCCCCCTGGCATCGCACCACGCGCCCCACTATGTGAGAAGTGCTGACCTAATCCTAACCCTAACCCCGAACATAAACCTAACCTGGACCCTCACCCTAAACATAACCCTCACATTAACCCTAACACTGATCTTAACCCTGACCCTAATCCTAATCCTAACCCCTGTCATTTGGTTTAGTGTAAATGAACACAGGATGAATCTGTGTTGCTGTACTGCTGACAGGAATGAGAAATGATCTGATAAGAAAAGATTAAAGGCACTGGGGACCCACAAGAAAAAAAAAAGATCTGGTATTTAAACCATTGGCAGGTTGGTCATGTGATCACATTATCAAAACGCTGATGTGAGATACCTGTCCCCAGTTGGAGAGCGGCTCCCAGGTTCAGAGACGAATACACCGAGCATCCTGATTTTATCTGGAGACAGGTCCTGAAATACAAAGTTAAATATTTTAGTGTTTTTATAGGAGATACAATCACTGCGGTCTAAATAGGCAATCCTATTGGGATTACTCATGTCGCATAATACTACTTTAAATACTTTAAACCATCATCTGCCAGCTGGGGATCATATAATGACACAAAATAATGACACAATCCACAGTAAATAATTCTACCAATCACAAAACGACAGGCTTAAAATAAATTATGATTAATCAGGTCCAAATGTCCCAAGGATATCAAAAAAAATTAAGTGAAGGGAAGAAGTGTAATTTAATGTAACACCAACACTCAGAAATCAGCTTTTACTATAATTTTAAACAGTTTTCTCCGTTAGGGTCTGTGTAACAGTTTGAAGAGAGGTAGTGCGTTTTCATCTGTCCTCACAGTACTGTAAGCCTTCATTCAGATTTTGAGACCTACTTAGAGTATATCTGTTCCCACTCATCAAAGAGGGTTGCTACTCTTTTTTTTCCCCCGGTCATGTTATTACAACAGACTTTACCACCTTAATTTCATTTGCAACATCAACAACGCTGAAAAAAGGGCTGACGGGTAGAAGCCGTCTGGCTTGTGTACTCTGGACATCTTTATGAGGGGATTTGGGTGTTAGTCTCTAGCGATAACCACTGAGCGTTTTATTTTGTGTGTCTCTAGGATATTTCAACAAATGAATACAGACACGTGTGATCAGCGATTACATGTCCTGTCACACACTAGTGATGAACATAGTGGTCTGCGGTCTACCGATTCTTGAACTCCTCACATAAAGGTTAACATGTCTGCTGAAGCCTTCAATGAACGACTCTTAGCATTTTGTTACAGAGCACCTCAGATGGACTGAAAACAGTATAACATCAATCAGGAGCTTGCAGGGTCCGTGGTTCTAGAACTCCAGTTCCAACATCCTGATCCCACACACCATCCTTTGTTTAAATCTGACTGACTGAGCTGTAATGATGTTTATGTATGATAGGCTGATCACTGATGGAGATAAAAGACTAATTCATCCTCACTGCATTCCTTTAAGAACTATGTAGATGTGTGTATGATGCATGTATACGTGTGTATGTTATCTTTGCCATCATCCACATCGGACAGCGCCCAACTACTGTCTCCGGCTCTCTGGCACCTCACAGGAAACTGTGAGGATTCTGGGTATTTCCTGTGTGACTCAGGGACAAATGTCATGAAATAAATGGCAATGACATGAATGCTATGAATGTAGCATTTGTTAACCAACCAGCCACACTGTTGACATTTTTAATTCAGATCCAAAGTGATGTAAAAAAATTGAGAAATTGCTAGAATGGTACCCAGCAGAATGCACACGCCCACCAAGATTGAACAATGCTGAAAAAATTTAGAGGGTTAAGGAAAGTTCTAAAAATAATCCTTTATCTATTCTTTAATCTGGATTCTCACCTAAATTTGATGCAACTGAAGATGTCAAGAAGCAAAAAAGAGCTAATTACTAGTCTTTAAGAAAGGATGAACTGTCGTCACGGATCAAATGAATCACTGGTTTGAGCTGTCCAGGCATGTCTCCTAGGAGTTAGCTACAGACTCATTTATTACAAGAAAAAAATCAGTCGTGTAAAGTGAACTTTCTAAAATCAACACTTTACTCTGTAGATTACTGGTCTGCTGTGTGAGGCTTTCATAGGTATGACAATTCCGCAGCTCAATAAAAGAGATCTATTTCAGGGAGACTGGATAATATTGCCTTTGGGTGGTTTTGGCTTCTACAGCGGTCCCTCGTTAATCTAAAAATAACCAGCAATGGGCGAAATCTGCAAAGCAGTCAGCTCTATTTATTACACTTATTATAGATGTTTTACTTCTCCGAGGAACATCGCCTTATCGTGGTGGAAAGGTTTGTGTACACTAAGGATCCGGAGAGCTATCCAGTTGGGAGTCTTGTACTCCTGGTAGGTCTTAAGTTGAAGGGCCAGACAAAGAATAGTTCAGAAGACCCCATGAGAAATAGAGGAAGGAAACACAAGACCCTGCCCGGAGTAAGCCCAGGGTCCACGTCTGGAGCCAGGCCTGGATGAAGGGCTCATCAGCAAGAGCCTGGTGGCCGGGTCTGCCCGAAGAAGCAGGGAAGCCGTCCGACTGAAGAAGGAGGCCTTCAGGGATATATTGTCCCTGGGGACTCCTGAAGCAGTTGCAAGGTACAGACAGGCCAAAAGGACTGCAGCCTTGGCTGTGATGGAGGCAAAACAGAGGGTGTGGGAGGAGTTTGGAGAGGCCATGGAGAAGGACTTTCGGACAGCACAAAAGTTGTTCCCCACCTCAGGAGGGGGAAAACGGAGAACGATGCAAGCTGTATACAGTAGGAATGGAACACTGTTGACCTCCACTGAGGAGGTTTTGGTGGGTGGAAGGAACACTTTGAGGAACTCCAACATCCAACTACCCCAACTGACCCGTCCTCTGTTGCAGAGGAAGAGCTGGAGGATGATGGGGGATTCAAGTCAATCTCTAGGAGCAAAGTCATTGAGGTAGTTAAACAACTTCACGGTGGCAAAGCCCCGAGTATTGATGAGATTGGCCTGGACATGCTGAAAGCTCTGGGTGTTGAGGGGCTGTCATGGATGACATGCCTCTTTAACATAGCGTAGAAATGCCGAAAGAGTGGCAGACTGGGGTGGAAGTTCCTCTTTTTAAAAAGGGGGACCAGAGGGTGTGTACCAATTACAGGGGCATCACACTCCTCGGTCTCTCAGGAAAAAAATTCTCCAAGGTGCTGGAAAAGAGTGTCTGGCCAATTATCAAACCTCAGATTGAGGAGGAACAATGTAGGTCGTGGAACAACAGACCAGCTTTTTACTCTTGCAGGGATCCTGGAGGGGGCTTGGGTGTATGTAGTCTATATGTGTTTTGTGAACTTGGAGAAGGTATATGTGATGAGGGGGGCACTCATCAAGGCCATCCAATCCCTGTAAAGTGAGAGTTGTGCTTGAGTTCTCGGCAGTAAAGCGGACTTGTTCAAAGCGGCTGTTGGCCTTTGCCAGGGCTGCGCTTTGTCACCAATTCTGTTTGTGATTTTTATGGACAGGAAGTCGAGCCAGGTTGCGGTGAGGAGGGTTTACAGTTTGATGGGATAAGAATTGCATCACTGCTTTTTGTAGATGATGTGGTCCCGTTTACATCATTGGCCTGTGACCTGTACCACTCACTGGTCCGGTTTGCAGCCGAGTGTGAAGCAGCAGGGAATTGAGGTCCTTCCCCAAGTGACCAAGATGGATCTTGGTCACGAGTGAAGGAACAAGAGGGCATGAGATTGGAAGGAGAATTGGGGCAGCAGGAGCAGTATTGCAGTTCCTTTACTGCAATGTTGCAACAAAGAGGGAGCTAAGCTGAGAGGCAAAGCTCTCCATCTACCGTTCAATCTTCGTTCCTACCCTCACCTATGGTCATGAGTGATGTCATGACCGAAAGACCGAGATTTGCGGATACAAGCGGCGGAAATGGGCTTTCTCAGATGGATAGCTGGTGTCTCCCTTAGAGATAGGGTGAGAAACACTGCTATTTGCGAGGGGCTCAGGGTAGAGCTGCTGCTCCTTCGCAGCGAAAGGAGTCAGTGGAGGTGGTTTGGGCATCTGGTATGGATGCCTCCAGGGCTCCTTCCTAGGTAGATGCTACTGACATGTCCAGCTGGGAGGAACCCTCGGGGCAGACGCAAGACCAGGTGGAGGAATTATATCTCAACTCTGGCCAGGGAACGCCTTGGGATCCCCCAGTCAGAGCTGGTGGATGTGGCCGGGGAAAGGGAAGTTTGGGGCTCCCTGGTGAAGCTGCTGCCCCGCGACCAAATTACGAATTAGCAGATGAATATGGGTGGATGGATAGCTTTTTTAAGGATGTAAAACTCATCACTACACACTTTATACACTTTTCTCAGACACTCATTAATATTTTAATACTTTTCTGTCTTGTTTAAACACACAGGACATGGAACACAATGCACTGTAAAGAAGAAAAACAAGCACACCAATTGCACTAAAAAAATCTACGAAAGGTGAACTGCGTCATAGCCAGGGACCACTGTAATTGCAAACTAAGGAAATATGGTTACAAGTATAAAAAATTAACTCATGATAAGTAAGTGTAGTAGTTAATAAGTACACTTCGTATGTCAAGACATGGAAATGCGCAAAGATCATTTTTAATGTTAATTCACAATAATTGGTGACCTGTTGTCTTTCAATGTTTAAAGCGCATGTTTTATATATTTTCAGTTCATAACTAATAAAATCAGTCTTTGATTTGTACAAAATATTTTTTTTTGCTGATTCCAAAGGGGAATGTACATTTATTCCAGTCTAAGATCCACTGCATTGAAGGTTTATTTTTTTACCAACACACTCTGCTGTGGTTTATGTTGGGACTGAAAGGTGAGCTCCAGATGGAATGAGGTGTTACCTGACTCAGCATCTCTTTTGTGGGGGAGGAGCGGGAGCGGTGGTGGTGGGGAGTTGTTTGTGTCTCTTCTGGTTTCCTCAGGAGATCCTCAGTAGAACATGACTTCACACCTGAATGTACTCTCCTCAGAGCCCCGTGAAGCTGATTGGACAGTCCCAGGTTGCATTGAGGCTCGGCAGAAGGCTGATTGGTGTCTTTGCTGGAGTGCTGATTCTGTCTGCTGGGACCTGGTTGAGTGGAAACATCCTGGGGGACCTGAGTCTGGAGCTCACGAGGGGGCCCGGAAGGAGCACTGGGGGTAGAAACCGGAAGAAGACTTATAAAGGCCTCATGATGATGTAATTCTTTGAATTTATAGTACAACTTAAAATATGGCTCACTGCAAAATATGGCAAATATGAATGTTTGAATCAAGTCCAATTTGAAGTTGTCAAGAAATGTGACACAAAGCCATAAATGATATGTGGTGTCAGTGCTCCGCTGCTTCCGCAGATAAAAAGCGGTGTCTGGTTTAGCGCACCTCAGTTCTGAGTGGACTGGAAGTCTTGGAGTCGTCACCCTGCCAGGGTAGAAAAGGTTGGACTGGATGCTCCGTAGATCAGCTCCAGGAGTGAGGGTGGAGGAATGGCGCCTCTCTCCGGAGGACAAGCTCCGATCTACCTCAGAATCCTGAGGGGAGAGGAGGCTGGAGGTGGATGAGAGGCTGATGGTATCTGAGTGAGAGTAGGAGACTAACGGATGGACAAAGAGAAAGGGTAAGAGAGGGACGAAGGGGAAGTAACAAAAAATTGAAGACAGAAGGATACGATTAGTTTGTCTGTTACACCCATTACTGATACTAAAGCCACCCACTTAACTATTACCTATCATTTATCCATCTATCTCCATTCCTTCCTCCTGCACTCACCTGTATTGTTCCTGGTTCCAGGGTATAGATAAGCACTGCGAGGTCTTGATCCATTCCTCAGTCCTTCCTCATCTTTTTTCAAACCTTTCTTCCTCTCCACATACTCAGCTAGAGCGTTGTGCTGAAGCTGCCGTAAGTCAGGCCTGGATGTGGCGTTCTGTAGAGATCTGTCTGTGACACCACTAGCCGCAAGCTCAAACATCTTCCTTCGGTCCGCCACACTGGTTTCTGAATTCAGGGTAAAGACAGCAGTTAGCCTCAACATTCCTCTAGATGTGCACTTCTTGGTGTGATGAAAAAGTTACCATTTATGTCTTTTAAAAAGACATAAATGGTACCATTTATGTTAACATAAAGTTGTGAAAGTTTTTAACGTTTTCAATATCATTAGTCAAAGTGAAATTCTAATAGCAAAACTATAAGCATGTTAATATTATGACTATGTACTGTAAAATACCTTTTTCGGTTTAACATGAAGCTAATCTTACAAATGACCACTGCATTGTGACTTTCCCAAAATTTACCCAATTATTCTTTTTTAATTCTTGTGGCAGATGTCAGTAAAAGCCCAGGGGGAGTTCTTCACCTTAACAAAGCTTTATTTACCTCCTCGTCTGAAGAGAGTAGGTGTTTCAGCATCGGTCAACCCAACCTCATTCAGGTTTTCTGGCTCAGAGTATGAACGCTTCTTCTGGTCCGCCCCAAGACGCTTACGGCCGCAGATCCGTGTCAGAGTAGGAGGTCCAACTGGTGGGATACTGGGGAGGGTCGGTGGACTTGGGCCTCGTACATCTGGGCTGATTACATGCCGCTCCTTTGGGGTGTGGGGGGAAGTTACTGGAGGTGGTGACTGTGGTGTGATGACAATTCCCTGTGGCTTGGGCATAGTTTTGGGACCTTTTTTCTCCGTGGGGTGATGTTTGGCTGGGACGAGTGGAGACTGTTGGCTGCTGGAGGAGGAGATGGAAGATGGAACTGCAGGAAGCAAAGGGCTGATTGAAGAGTCGAGGTCTTTCCTTCGGAAGGAAGTAGACCGCAGGACTTTAGACTGAGCATCTTTCAAGGTGTCCCTGTAAGAACTGATTAGAAGAAAAGCATTCCAATGTCAAATGGCTCAGAGTAGGGTTGTTTGCTGTTCACTTTTGAGATGATAGCAGTATTGGTTCCTCCCTGTAGCACCAAAAACACGGTTTTAGTTGTATAAAAAGTTGCTAAATACTATATGATACACTGCGAGTAATTAAAAGGAAAAAAATAAAGTATTTTCCCATAAAAAATATGCAATTCACATAACTTGAGTTTTGGCTGTGTATTGAAGATGAGTAATGAGCCCAACCATCCTCAACAACTGGTTTTCTTTACTTTATTGATCTGTTGGGAAGTTCCTTCAGAGAAATTTGGTCTCTGCATTTGGCCCATCCTGGAGCAGCAGTGGGCAGCCCTTACAGTGCTTGGGGACCAAGTTGTGGTTTAAAATCTTGCTCAAGGACACGTGGGCATGTAGGCTGGGGCTTGAACAAGTGGACAATGCTCTTACCATCGAAGCCAGTCACCTCCAGAATTTGTTTCAAAATGATACTGAAGTTATCAATACCATACTTAAAGTTAAGTCATTCATGCAGGGGTCCAACTCTGCATGAACAAGAGCACCATTGGATAAACTCTTCAACTTCCAGATTTATGTTGTCTATTCATCAGGATTGTTTTCAGGTTAAAATGTGACCCTCACAGCTCTGCAGTGATTAGAGATACAGTGGTTGTTTTCGGCTGTAGGACTCTGAGCAGGTCAAAAGACTCTGATCTGATGGAAGACTCTGACCAGATAGAAGACACTGACCTGTGGAAGACTTTCACCTGGTGAAAATTTTCCGAACTGATGGAAAACTGTGACCTGATGGACGACTGAACTGAAGAAGACCTGTTGCAACAATGACTTGTTGGGGAAGGCCTATGACTTTTTGAAAAATCAAAGTCTTCTGGAACACTCTGACCTTATAGAGAACTCTGACCTGTTGAGAGCTTATAGACTCACTGAAGAAGGGAAAACAATGACTTCCTGGAAGAGTCTATGTTGTGGAAGAATTGGATTTTGGAATATTCTGACCTATCGGAAATATTCCGAATTGTTGTGGAAAGACTCTAACCTGGAGGACTCTCTCCTGTTGAATGTGTCCTGCATGGAGCCCATTATGGCTTGAATGTCCTGTTTCCAAGGCAAATCTTCATGGCTGTCAGGCTTCATGGATTCTTTCAGGTGGTAGATACTGCGGCTCCTCTGTAGAGCTGAACTGGGATCTGCTGGGGTCCTGAACCACGCAAAGAAATTTTACTGCCTTTTTAAAACCTTTATGCACAGAGGTCACCAAAGTGTACAGCTATTGGAGAGCTGTTTCCTTATAAATGCATGGGTTTTTATGGCATGGCTGCATATTGGCCACTAGTTTGGACAGGATTACATTATCACATACACTGAAACCCAACGGCAATAAGTAAAACTAAGGGAAAAAAGTGAAAACAAGATGGCCGACAGACAACTGGACCCACTAAGTTGCTCATGGTTTTATGTTCAAACTGTCTCTAAAAGAGATCCTTACATTTAAGAAAAATAATAGCATCTAAAGAGTAGTGGAACTTGCTAAATTTTCCTAGTATTGATTTTATATTGGGAGAAATATGATAAATCGCATGTCCGCTGAATTGCACATCATGCATCACTGGCTATATTTCAACTACAATTCATGTGTTACAATTAGTCCATAATTCATGCATGAATGTTTAGTTTGAGTAAAGGAAATCTGGAAGGTCCGCCATTGACTGAAATGCTGTGATGCACGGAGTAAAGACTCAATATATTTTTGCTGCTGGGTAACAAAGTAAAAGTAAAAGCGGTTACTAATAAATTAGTAATAAATTAGTAGACTTAGATGGTAGATAGGACAGTATAAAACATTTATGTATCTACCTGTGTTTCAGGTGGTCACCGCTGCCTCCTCTGTAACTCAGAGTCCTTTGGATTTTGGTGCTTCGCTCAAGCATATTTCTGAGATCCTCTGCTCCACAGGCAATGCCCTGAACCTTCTCAGGCATCTGATTCAAAATCATAAAACATGAAAAAAAGATGTGGCATCACTGGCAGGTTAAAAAAGGGCAAGATTGATCTCAGAGGTCAAAATAAAGATTTAAAGGACATAAATCTCTTTCATATTTATATCTATATTTAATTATGTGCTTTGAAACCCTTCTCCATTTCGCCATTTACAGAAAATATGCTGAAGTTCTGAGTTACCCTCAGATGGTTGACTTTGTTGTGACTGCTGGTGATGCTGTAACTGCGCTGCATTCCGGTACGTTCCCGACGCTCAAAGCGATTGACCTTCTCCAAAACAGACAGGCTGCGGGTCGGTCCATTACCTAGGCTACTGTCACCATGGCTACTGGCAGAGAAAACACTGTCAGGACTGGCACAACTTTGAACCTCGGCAAGGGCATTTTCCAGACGGGTCAATGGATGATCTCTCTCTTTATCTTGCTCTCTGTGATCCCACTGCTGGTTCAGAGCTGGTGACTCAATGAAATGACTAGAATGCTGAGAGGTTGAGGTGGATGGAGCTTGAGGGTGAACAGGTGACTGGTTGAGCCTGGAGGATACCGCTAGCTCTGAATGATTGTTGCTGTGGTCCATTGAGCTGAAGGGAGAATGGCAATTAATGTTAATGTCAAATCGTATCTAGCTGTTTACATCACCTAGACGAAATGTGCCACAATTCCGAGAGCCTTCTTAACATCACGTTAAAATATCCTGAATTGTATTGGTAGGACGTTGAAAGGTTCTGACTTGTTAAAGACAAGACAATGCCAGGTTAGGGTTAAATCCACAGTTTTAAGACTCAAAAGGCCTAAATGGGTGACTTCAATCATTCTCCTGATGGAAAACATGTTACTTGAAGTATTTTAACTTTGACAATGACATTAACCAAGAGCTACTAGTGTACCTGCTCCTGTCTCCCCTGGATTGTAGAGGTATGCCATTATTCTTCCACTCTTGTGAGGGTGGAGCCATGACTCTGGGGTTTGTCTGCATGTGAGGATAATGGCATTTCTGGTCCTGTTCCTGGAGAACTTTGCTGTAAGATTCGTGGTTTGAATCTATATGAGACCCTTGGAAGTTCTGGCCATGTGGTCCCTGGCGGTTTAGGGGTCTTTGCTCCGTTGTCTTGCCTTCTGATACCCTTCTAACAGTTTTCTGGGATCTGGAGAAGTCAGAATCTTCTTGCTGAGGTCTATTGAAAAAGGAGAGTGATTTAAGTATGCTAGTTCAACTCGACGGGCAAAGGACATAAGGAATAAAACTAAACGTCAGGTGTGTCCATCCATCCATTTTATTCTAGACGAGTTAACAAGACTAACTACAAATACAGTATTTCTATGGCCACTTGTACTGACTGACGATACTCAAGGCTCATCTGTTGGTGGAAACATCACATTACCTGTCTGTCTCGTGTGCTTGAGTCCTGAACTCTGTAGAGGCAGATGTTGAAGAGGAATTGGAGAAAGAGGAAGTGTTATTTTGGTATACATTTTCTGTATCTGACAGTCTTGTATCCCTCTGCCCTTCAGTTGCTCCTTCCACTCTCTGCTGCTGTCGGCTGCTCTCCTTTGCAAAGGAAGGATAAACTCTGGAGGAGCCTGGCCCGGGGCTGACACTGGGTATCTGTGCATAGTGGGGCTCAGGTTGCGGGACAGGATACTTTCCTGTGGGTAAAATGAACTGGCCTGATTGGGGTGACGGGGAGTCCGGTGAGGTGGAGGAGGGTGTGGTAGTGCAAGGGGGTTGGGGAAAGCCTCCGCCTTGCCGAGGTTTTGTGGTGGGGCTGCTCTCTGGGCTCTTCTCTATGACTGTGTGGAGCTGACCCTCAGGGCCATATGAGCCTTTAGCTGGAATGACAGGAAAGATGTCTGTGTTAATCAATGAAGGAACACGACAGCAGTTTGTGTTCTGTCACCATAACAGCCATGCTAGGGTATCAGACTAGATTATATATGGGCTGAGGGACACTTTGTTGAACACTAAATTACATAGTTGTATTCTGTTTATGTTTGAGGACAAAAAAATGCCTTGGAGACAGTGGGAGGAAGACGTACAGCAGATGGCTATAGGCAGACTCAAACCATCACCAGATGCAATTGAACAGTAGACCTCATGCATTCTATAGACTGAGTTAAACACAGTCAGGAAATTGGAATGGAAGTTTCCCACCTTTCCTGTATGAATATATATTTGGACTTTAAGTAAGCTCTTTTTATACCTTTACTCTTCATGCAGAATTTAAATGTTAGTTTGGTTTTACTTGTACCTGAGGCGACAGGGCCACTGGAGTGATGCCAGGAGCCTTTCTGCAATGACCTGAAAAATCAGATAAAATTAGATTACATGCGACATTTCAATTTACACAGGTACATCGTATTTCATAACATTTGAAACTCACGCATCATTATCTGGCTAATGTTTACAAAAATAATAGCAAACTCTACAGTAGACTTTACATTGCACAGCATGTTACTATACCAGACTGAACCCTCTTATGACATACTGAAACTTAAATTGTTCAATTTTTATTATATCGTACCTTATTATAGTTTTGTACCAACAGCACTTACCGTAGTGACCGGCCGTGTTCCAGACTAGACCAGGAGTTTGGTCTCTCATGGTTCCTGATGGCAACATAGCTGTCACTGCGCCTGGGTGGTGCTGGAACCCCCTTCAGACTCTCATAGGAGCTGCAGTTGGCTGCTGGGCCCCATATTGGACCCGCACTGTGTCTGTTGCCATTGCTGCTGCTGCCACTGTTGGCCCGGTAGCAGACTCCTGCCACTGCAATTGGAAACAAAATTGTGAAGCAATTATGACATTAAATTAGAATTATATGATTTGAAAACCATACTGTACCTAAAACAGAACGTTTACCTTGCAGATCTCTGTTCATGCCCAGTCTTTCCCCTTCCTCACTTCTGGAATCATTCCGCAGCAAAGCAGCTGAGGTAGAGCTCAGCTCATGCTCCTGAGAGACCCTCTGTTGGGGGTCGTAAACTGTTCGGATGAAACGTACGTCAGCCTGATGCATTTCTCCACTTCCTCCTCTCTGAGGGACAGTCTCCAAGGAATAGGAGCGCTCTGGGCTGAAAGGGGTGGAGGCAAGGTACTCTGGGATGCTGGAGCTGGTGGAGAAGGAAGAGTAGGCAGAGTCTCGTTTGCTGTGGAGGTGGTCGATGCTGTTTGAAGACCTGCAATATGAAAGAAGAACAATTTTTAAATTATAGCATTGATTTATTTACAAGAGTTAAAGGCACCCTATTATATGGCTAGTTTAACTGAGTACAACACGTGGTGATTGGTTCATCTGGTTCATCATAGACTTTCGTAGTACTTATAGGTATTAGTTCCTTGGGCGTACATTGGTACACATGGGGATCACTGGTTTTCAATAGAGTTTATGACAGCTAACACCTGGAAACCCAAGTTTGAAGAAACATTTTTTGAAAGAGTTTTGATGCCAGTTGCTGAGCAAGATGATCTTCTTACGAGCTCTCGTAAGAAGTGGTCTCATGGGCCGGATGCGGTCTTCTGTTTGGGGACTAATTGAGATAAATCAGAGATTATGCCTATGTCTGGATATTGCCCATCTACATTCATCAATCACTGGAAATTCCACTGGCCCATGAAAGGTATCAAATACCTAGGAATTCAAATAACACCTGATTATAGAGATATGGTTCAAGACAATATTCAACCATTTCTCCAGAAAATGAAACCCGATTTTGACGGATGGACCAAAATCCATCTTTCACTCTGGGGGAAAATACACTCTATTAAAATGAGGACTGCTCCTGTTATTTACTATATCTTCTCTCACCTACCTCTGAATATCACAGATTCATACTTCAGGCAGCCCAGTTGAAGTTTTGTTAACCAGGTCATCGCCATTTAAAAATATTACTTCAAAAATATATCATCTGCTGCAGGAAAAGTTAAGTGACCCTCTGATCAAAGTTAAAAAACAGTGGGAGGGGGATATGCGGTGGACGTATCTCCTGAAGACTGGGAATCATGCCTGTATTGTTTATGTTATTGGAAAATCAAAAAAATTCAATAAAATGTTAACCCCCCTCCCAAAAAAAAAAAGTTATTAATGCTTGATTCTGGAAGACAATAAATTCTTACATTTCGGCACCCCTGCGATCTTCAGTTTTTCTATTACAAACTGACCCTGGCCTCCCCATCAAAGAAAGGAAAAGTTATGTGGCCCTTACAGGACAAAGTTTGGAGACCCTCAATCTAAACTGTTTTCACCTGATGCCAGTCTTTGGACTGAACTGGATCAGACCCATTCTGGAGCTACTCTGTTCTTCCTCTGGTGAGGTGTTTGTTTGTTGGCACCTGGAAGATGATAGCTGGTGACATGAAGAGTAGGTGGGGTGGGATCCACTATGGGAGTGGTGGCCCAGGGGATGGTGCTGAGCTCCGGAGTTATGTTGGGAGGACAGAGGGGGTTCCAGGCTCTCCATGCTTCCTCTCGAGCTGTACTGGTCAGGACTCTTCCTCAGGTAGGCACAAGAGTCAAACCCACCTGACAGATCGGTGGAGGAGGCCCTGAAAGAAAGAGGATTGAAGCAAATGCAATGCAAATGCATAAAATGTTGGTATTATCATGCGGATGTTTAGGATGACATTTTTTTTATTGTGTTTATGATATCAGTTTGACATAATAACATGTTTAACTGACACAAAACTATTTACATGGTATTTAGACCTTTTTTTTAAAGAAATCAGCTAAATAAAGAGGGGAAACCTGTTGATATTACTGCCTCTGCTGTTGGTGAGGACATGTGACAGTTCTTCCCTTCAGTAAATAAAGTCATGATGGCTGTCAAACAATCATGATTCTTATCTTTGTGGATGAAACATCTTAAACATTGTTTGTTTCTTTGAAGAGGCTCTCATAAGTTATCCATTCATTATATTTAATTTTCAAAAACATACTAAACCAATCCTGTGACATTGCTGTTGAGACTTTTACTGTAAAACAGTATTTACTAAACTTGAAACCAACGTGTTAATTGAACATTTTCGCACCCTCATCTGAGTCTGAAAAAGGGATTATTTGTTCGATCCACTGCTTGCTAAATGTTTTTTTTGTCAAATTCGCTGTTACCTCATTCTGATTGAAATGTGTGTGTATGTGTGTGTGTGTATAACAGTCTGACCCACCAAGTCCCTCAACCAAACAAAATGCAATTACTGCAGTAGAGAAGAGCACTGTCTGTATCTGTCTGCTTCTGGTTTTCTGTGTCAGTAACTTCTCTGAGTCTGACTTTGTTCTGACATCCAGCTCTCTTTGACTTTCTATTGTTTTCTACTGTTCTTTTCATATGAATAGATAAAACGTTTTCATCAGATCCCTGTTTAACTAACCAGAGTCAACCTGCGTCTGTGATTGGTGGTGGGGGTTGTTGTCACGGGAGACCTAGATGTGAGGGTGAGTGCAATAGGAATGCAGCTTAATGCAGGCATAGACGTCAGTGCCCCGTCAAACCAACACCCAAAGTCACTTCTTGTTCTCCCATCACTGTTATTTCAGAGGAACAGTGATGTAATGTCCTCAGATTTATTGGAGCACCACGACCCCATGTCGTATTCCTTGAATACTTGACAATAAAAACATTTCGGAATGTGATGATGCTCCATACTTTTCTAATGGTGGCTCGGTCGAGACAGTGGGACAACAGACATCAAAACGTTTCTTCATCGTTTTGTTTTAACAAATATTTTGAAAGATGAAAGAAACCTACATGTACTTTCAAGTAATAATAATAATAATAATAATAATAACAATAATAATAATAATAATAATGATAAATCCTTTAATGATACCTGTAGGGAAATTACTGTATTATTACTATCTTCATAGATGTGAAAGTATCACATGCGATGGGTACCTCACACCAACACTGACGATGGCTTTGGAACTGCTGGGAACTCCATGTCAATCCATCTCAGATTAGACCGAGCCAAGCGGAGTAACTGGCTTGCGGTTTATGATATAGAGTCTTAATTTGTAATTACAGATGCAGCAGTGAACTGTGTTACCGACAAGTTTTCTTAAGGATTCCATGAGCCCATGTGGCAGATTTAATAGAATCACATTGTTTTTTATGTACTGCTACCTGAGGGATTGAGGGTCACAGCCTGACATGATCTCATGGTCAGTAGAAAGAAAAATCTCCACATTTCTTACAATGGCGCATTGTTTTCAGTTGAGTCAGATGTTGAAACGGGTTAGAATATTATCTCATTATTTTTATTCATGATAGGTCTGAGACTGCCCCCTAAACCCTAGTACATGACGACATGGAAACAAATAAAGGATATGTCTAAATACATAAATAAAGGCCGTAAAGAAACACATTTAGGCATGAAGTACTGTCAGAGGCAGGGACAAGAAAGAAAGTAAACAGGTGTACAAGGCAATGCAGCGTAAGGCAAAGACAGAGGTGTCGAAGGCTAACCAGGAGTGTCTCATTAGCTGTACATGAAGTTGGGACATGGCAAAGAATGAGCAGCAGGTTAAGCTGATGACAGTCAAATATGGAAATGTGCTGAAAAATCAGGAGAGTATCTTAAGAAGGTGGAGAAAGATCTTTAAATGTGAGCGTGAATGCAGTTTGGAGAGAAGTGGAGAGAGTGAATCAGAAAGTTTAGAAAAGTCGGCTCTGAGGTAGGAGAAGAGTGAAAAAGTGGTTGGTCCAGAAATATTGTATGAGGAAGTCGGGAGTGGCAGAGAAGTATGTGAGGGTGGTGCAGGATATGTGTGACAGAGTGACAGTGATGAGGTGTGTAAGAAGAATGATGGATGAGTTTGTGAGTCGGTAGTGGGAAAGCTCTGCTGATCAGGGAGGACGTGGAGGTGGAGGCAGCAGATAAGGAGATGCTGGAACTGAAGTGGAGACAGAAGGTTTAGGAATGACCACGCTGGGGGGCGCAGGTCTGGAGACAAAGATGAGATTGATTTAGAGCAGTGACTGTCAAATAGTCGGGCACGCCCTTCAAAGGGGCGTGATGAGGTGCTGGGGTGTGGGGGGTACCTTTTCCTTTTTTCTTTGACAACAGAACAAAATGAAGTTATACATCCACTACAGTAGGTGGCAGCGGCACTTTCATGTTGACATATAATGAGCCATTTTTTTTAGACCAAGTATTTGCATGCACACACACACACACACACACACACACACACACACACACACACACACACACACACACACACACACACACACACACACACACACGTGTGTCTGTGTTTCACCCTCGGCTTTCAAGCCTGTTCCTGAGTCCGAGCCCCCAGTCTGTTCCTGAGTCCGAGCCCCCAGGCTGTACCTGAGTCCGAGCCCCCAGTCTGTTCCTGAGTCCGAGCCCGTGCCACAGCCTGAGTCTGAGTCCGCCCCCCAGTCTGTTCCTGTCCCCGCGCCGCGTACGCTAGCCTGCCCTGCGCCTGGATCCGAGCTGGTTCCTGAACCAGTTCCTGACCCTGGGCCTGAACTGGGACCTGTTCCTGACCCTGGGCCTGGACCCTTGAGGGAGGGGTCCTGTCACGGTTCGGCAGGAGGAGAAGCCAAACTTGAGGGCTGAGCCTCATCTTCACACCTGTTGCCTGTCTCCTCACCTGGACTTGATCAGTGAGTTTAACCTGAGGATTTTTAAGCCGGGTTCTGTCCTGGTTCTTTGCCAGATTTCATTATACTCATGCCCTTGTGTCCAGTTTTAGATTTCTCGAGTCTTCTTGTGTTTCCTGTTTTTTTGCGTTGCCTGATTAAAACATGGAGGAAAACTTCTCGACTGGTGTCCTGCTCTTGGGTCCTAATCCCATTTGTAACAAAATCATCCATCTCAGTGTCAGTGATGATCAGACATGATGAAAACAGTTTGATGCTTCTCCACCAATCACCAAGCAGACAGTAAGACCACAAACTCTAAGTAACTAATGAATAATTCATCAATAACAAATGTGCAATTGTGTGTTTAATGTTGGGAACGTAAGAAAGGCAAGACCTGAAGAAACAAACAGGAGACCATGTCTCATGTTCCGTAAACACTGACCTGGGGTGGTAGTTGTGGTGCCAGGTGCTGCTCATGATGTCCATCTGCCCCGGCTCCACCTCCAACTGTCCCTCAGAGAGCTTTGTCGAATGCCATGAGTGAGGACGAGACTTTGGTTCACTGCGCCTGGGAGGGGGCAAAAGAGGGCGATAGTTTGACTTGTGTTTACTGTGTGACCACAGAGTCTGATGTCAATCTGTTTGTTCACCTCACTAAAAAAATTAAAAAAGTCTTAGATGGAATTTAACTTTAGAAATGAACACATAGGGTTTGTTCATTGGTTGCACATCTAGGGGAAAATATCATGTGTTTCCTGAATATAAAGGGTTAGTTCTCTAAGGAGACTGAAGTCATGCTCTTGGACAGAGTACACTCTATGTTTTATGGTTTCCAGGCGATTCCAAAATAGGATAAATATTGTCTCATCGAGGACAGCGCTTCACATGCTCATCATCTCTCTACTCGTGAGTGGATTGGTAGATCCATGAGTGATTTCCCTACTGGATGTTGATACAAGGAATAAATGACAATTAATAATTAATATATAATTTTATAAACCAGTTTCATCTGTCATTTGGTAAAAGAATGACAGACAATATTTCAAGCATCAAACAGTTTGCCAAGCGACCGGTCTTCGCCTGAGGATTCCACTGTTCTGATTTAATCTGAATGGAACTTGAGAAATACGACTTCCTCACATGTACCCCTGGACATTCAGCTGAACAAGATGGAATCCCTCTTATTATGAAGGTAATTCCTCCATAAGAGGTTTCATTTACCAAAATGAAAGGCGTTTCAAACTAGAGAATGAAAAAAAGACACACACACAAAAAATCCTGTTTTAGATTAACCAGATTTGGATTCACACCAAACTATAAACCAATTCATACACATCTGGACATTATTCTACAACCACAAGAGACAAATAAAAGCCCCATTATTTCAGATATAAGTGGGCAGTAAATACTTTTTTAAGTATTAATCTATCACGCTTTTTTTTAAGCGTGATAGATTTCACCCCTACAGGTTCATGTTTTAATCCACAAAATCTGGATTATTATCAGCATCTGCACCACAATATAAACACCATACACATATGTCACTTTGCTACATCATGATTTACTGTGAAAGTAGATAAATCCTGAAAAATGCCAAATGCATGATATGCAGTGAATTTTTGCTTGACTGCTCAAGGAGAAACGCTTGACATGTTTTTGTCTGCAAAAAACATGTGAAGTGAGTCAAAACAAGACACACACACACACACACACACATATGAGTGACAGACGGTAGTACACATTAAACTACAGAGACAGCCTTAATGTTGGAATAACGTGACTGGACTGCAAAGTACAGAGAATCTATTTGAGTTATTTAATTTATCAAAAGCTGTAAACACAGAAACAGAAATATCGCTAGAGGTTGGTTTAATTGTGGTTGAAATGGCCCAGAAGCAGGAACGAGACTCATCAGATATTTTTTGAAGCTGTGCTTCCTTCAGACTCGTCTTCTTTCGTGGTTCTAAATATGCACCTGTAGCTGTGAGTCATTTAATGAATGTTATGTGAGGCTTTCAGGGATCAGAGAACCGCCTCCGGGTGACAAACACATACCTCCGCAAAAAACGCTCAGCAATTATACACGTCTGTCAAGAGTTCCTGATCTGACCCCATTTACCATTTGTTTAAATGAGTTCTGAAGATGTTGTGTGTGTATAGAAAATATTAAAAGCATCATAATTATTAATTGCTGGGTCAAACTCTCTACAAACAGGGAGACTCTCTGCATAATATGCTTTGACGCAGGGTTTACATTGCATTTATCAACCACAACTACTTAAAAATCATGCGTGTCAAATTCTTCTCTTGCCTTCAACTTTGCCAACGTGAGTTATTATTTGAAGAAAACAAAAACCAGAGGCAGCGATTGACCTTTACTTCAACAAGTACTTTAACTTTAAAAAAGAGGATACACTAAAATGTTTTAGGTTTGTTGAAATATTCATGTTTCAGTGTTATTTGTTGGTTATTATCTATACCTCTAAATGAGAGCAAAATTCCTCTTTCCAAAAAAATGATAAACAGTTATTTACATGGCTCTGAATTATCTGAATGAATAGATGACACATGACCTGAATTACCTGGAGGTTAACCTGAGGACTTTGGAGATGATGCCGGTTGCCAAGCTGTTGACGCTGGCCTCCGACGGAGACCGACACAGCGCCCCGTCCGACCGGCCCATCTCTGCCTTCTTCTGCTTCTTTCTGAGCTTCCTTCGGTAGAAAGCTTCCAGTAGCTCCATAGCTGTTATATACGTCTTCTGTTATTCTCCTTCCTACAGAAGCGCTTTCTTTTTAACTTCCTATTTTTTAGCTTTTCTGCCCTTAGAAATTGCCAGGCAATTCCATTTCCACAACCTTGAATCTTCTCGTTGTTCTTTTGAGCTGATGGATTGAGGTTCCTTCAAAAAAGTGTTTTCTCTGATTTCAAAAGGTTGTTTCCTTAATATCCCTTAAGGTCACGTCCAAAAGCAGCTCTTCAGCATTCCTGGACATTCAATGGTCTAATTTTGCACATCTTAGACTGTCCTCTTTCTCTAGTTTCAAATCTTTGACCTCATTCTCTAATTTCTAACCTTTGACCTCACCATTCCTCTCCTATTCTACCTGTGTCTACTCTGCTTTGACTCAAAACTTGTACGAATTAACACCATTGTTTATATCTCTTTCACTGGTGTCCATTCTCTGTTAAATTTCCTTTAAAAAGGTTGAAAAGCAACTTCCTTATTCAAGCCTTTTCTAAAATCATTTTGTCTTCTTTTCCAACGAAACTCGATAGACAAGACTTGCCACAACCGATCCCATCTCCGCCACTCTGCTCTCTGATCTGTCTCTCTGGTCCAGGTCCAGTCTGTGTTGGTGCCCGGCCCCCCTGAGCTCATTAAGTCAATGTGATGCAATTAAACATCATTAGACCTAGATAAAAGCATAAAGTAAACATCTTTAGTCTGGTTTGGCTTGGGTGGAAGCTGTACTATTTGGTGTGTGTGAATGAGAGACACGAAAACGAGTCTGAGGAGGGAGAAGGGAGGAGAAGAGGCAGGGTAAAAGAAAATTAGCATGAAGCGGGAGGGGAGGAGATAAGACTTGTTACAAGGCTTTGAGAAAAGTACCAACAGATAGAGAGTGTAGAATGGGGAGAAATAGTGACAGAAATAAAGGAAAAGTTTAAAAAATTTTAAAAAGCAGGTAGATGACGCAGAATTCCCAGATATCGCCTTTGCTCTCCAAAAGTAATAACATTTTTTAAAAACTACTGAGTTGATGAGGGGGTCAGAGGGACAGAGGAAGCAACAATTTGGGTAAAGGTGAGTGGATGAAGGTGGGCAGATGGGTGAGGAGGAAGAGGGAGTTCAGACAAACAAGAACAGAGTTGTTGAAACAATGGATTGTTGACCTCGGCAAACCAGACGAGGATATTGAAGTGGCAGGGAGGGAGACGTCTCATGATGAACCATGTGGTGTTACAGTAAACAATGACCTGATTATTATTGACAGTTAGAGTCCAGCACTGGAGCCCAGAAATCAGAGCAGATGTCTCAACAAAGATAAGAATCACAATAACTCCTATTTCCCACCAGTTTTTTTTGCTAGTTTGGAAGTTTCAATTTCACAGTAATGTATTCTGTGTTCGCCGCCAAGAGCGGCCCTTTTAAGATGGGAGTCATGTGACCGAGGCAAGCATCTGGATAAGCGTCAAACAAAGCATTGTTCAGAATCAGACAATAAATGAAACAAAAATCATGTAAATAATGTAAGTTCTGTATTCTCTCTGTGTGGCCTGGTACCAGTTACCCCACGGATCAGTACTGGTCTGGGGTCCAGGGGTTGGGGACCACTGCCTTAGAGAATTACCATGGCTCCATGTTAAACTCAACAAGTAACCTGGAAAAACTAAAACCAGGACGACACGCTCATCCTCGGTACAGCACTGTGTAAGTCTCAGTAATGTTTCTTCTTGGAGTGGTTACAAAATTCAGTTTACTGTAATTAAAAGTCAAATAACTTCCAAACAAACAAATCTGAAAAAATGTGAGCTCATTTTGCTTCTCTGAAAAAAAACATTACTTGATTTAGTACTAGTTAAAACAAAATCTAAACAACCAGTAACAGAATGTAGAGAAGTTACAGAGATGTCAAGATTATTTGCTACTGTTAAGGTTAATTAAAAGAAATTAATAACTCTGAGTAAGTTCTTGTATAATTATCTTAAGACTGAAAAGGGGGGACTACCAATAAAAACTAGCCTTCTGGCTAATTCTGGCTTTTATAACCATGCATAATCATGTGTTTTATGAAATTGCATTATCCCCTTCAAATAAACTAAACTAAACTAAAGAACCGTCAGCAAAATGTTAACATGATGGTTTAAATGATGTTAAATGTGTCCTTGAGGGCAAGTCGTAGTTTTCAGGTTGTAGAGTAAACAAATCTCATTACCATGATGGGAGTAAACCTGGACTTCTTCAAACCAGACACTTGTGTAATAGTGGATATCAGTTCTTTTTTCTTTTTTTTCTGAAAGGCATCGCCCTGCCAAGACTTCAGTTGCAGAGATACTAAAACAGCATTCCATGAATTTTTTTTTCTTTAATCAAAACTAATAGAAAAAGTTAAACCGCCCAGATTAGAAGACACCCTTTCATCATTTTATTTTACCTGCACTCAAATGTTTGTTTCTTAAAAGTTCCTAAAATTTCGTTGTTAACCTGGTTATGATTCTGCACGTCATCCCTTTTAATCTGGGACTCCACACTCACACATGTATTAACCATGATCACAGCTTAACCTTCAGATCTGTGTGTGTGTGTGTGTGTGTGTGTGTGTGTGTGTGTGTGTGTGTGTGTGTGTGTGTGTGTGTGTGTGTGTGTGTGTGTGTGTGTGTGTGTGTGTGTGTGTGTGTGTGTGTGTGTGTGTGTGTGTGTGTGTGTGTGTGTGTGTATGTGGTATGTGTGTTGTGTTGTGTTGTGTTGTGTTGTGTTGTGTTGTGTGGAGGGTGTGCCTCTCTGATGTTATCTGTTGCCGTGGGAAACTATTCCTTTAGTCCCAAATCTCTCTGATCTGACCGGAAATCAAAAATCTGAGGGAAGAGAGCAAAAGAGAGAGAGAGAGAGGGAGGTATTTATGTATGTACGTGTATTAATTTGTACAAAGACATATTTGTGAAACTGTTGACAGCTTGTTTGAGGCGTGTCTATTTTGACAAAAGTATGTGTGCGTGAGGAACCTTTAAAAACAGCCACAGTTACAGTTTTGAACACTGCATTTATCAGATTGAAGACAACAGTAGAAACAGTAGAAACAGATTCAAGTATTTAAACAGATTTAAATAACACCAGGTGTCTCACTGAAGGACGGCCAGAAAAACAACCACAGGACGGTTGGCACCTTCTGCAGCGCCCCAGGAGTCTCTGTGTGAGGTTTAATATACTTACATTATTCTATTTCTGCACAAAAATACTTGTGGTGAAGAGACATTTTGTGTATGGTAAACGCAAAGGGTGAACATGAAGGATGAGGGAACAAGGCTTCGCTCCAGAGAAGGAGCTGAAACACACGTACGTACATGCTGCTACACTACGATGAGTTCCCTCAGGATATCTATATACATATTTATTACCACATTGCACAAACATGTTTATATTGTACATATCTGTTCACAGTGTATTTTAGTGTTAGTGTTGTTTTTTTGTGTATTTCCGTTCTATGTGCCTTCAATTGCCCCTTGGGGACAATAATGTTTTTTGAATTGAATTGAATTGATTTAAATTTAATTGAAAACACACAAGATCTGTGCAAAGTGATGCAACATTTCCAAAACGTACTACACAAAAACAAGCTCCATGAGTAGTTCTGGGTAGTTCTGGCTGTGTGATGTTGCTCTCTCTTCTTCTGCGCTGGTTTGATTAAACTTACTGAAGACTTTGCATCATCAAACGTTTATCTGACCAACATCTGATGGTCTCCTGATGGAGAGGCCATGAACTTGAGTGATGGCAGGTCTAAGGGAGAATCTTCTTCTCTTCTCCTTTCAGCTTTTCCCTTCAGGGGTCTCCACAGCAAATCAGTGTCCTCCATCTAAGCCTGTCTTCTGCATCCTCTTCTCTCAGACCAACTACCTTCATGTCCTCTTTCACTACATCCATAAACCTCCTCTTTGGTCTTCCTCTAGGCCTCCTGCCTGGCAGTTCAAAACTCAGCATCCTTCTACCAATATATTCACTATCTCTCCTCTGGACATGTCCAAACCATCTCAGTCTGGCCTCTCTGACTTTATCTCCAGAACCTCTAACATGTGCTGTCCCTCTGATGTACTCATTCCTGATCCTATCCATCCTGGTCACTCCCAGAGAGAACCTCAGCATCTTCATCTCTGCTACCTCCAGCTCTGTCTCCTGTCTTTTCCTCACTGACACTGTCTCTAGACCAAACAACATCGCTGGTCTCACCACAGTTTTGTACACCTAGGTCTAAGTGAGAATAAGGAAACTAAATGGATTCTGGGTTGTTGTCGAGGTGAACAGGTCCACTTGCAACTTTGGACAGTTTAGGACAGGGAGGAACTGAGAACTAATTGGAGTGGAGTTTAAAAAAAACCCAGAATCCCTCAGGAGATAATTACCATTACTCCAAGACGAGATGTTGTGCTTTGCTCAGAAACACAGCATGTTTACTGTTTTATGGAACTGTGTGAACCTTGAGAGAATGCAGGGAAACAGCCACTAACAGGAAACATTACAGTTCATTAGAAATCCTAACGTCTAACATTTGAAGGCCTGTGCTGAGTGTGTGTATCTGGTACCGGGACATTGGAACACACTGTTAGTGTCAATGATTGACCTGTAGGTGTTTGGTAGGACAGGTCAGTCTGCATTATTTGAGAAAGGTTCCCAGTCTAAGGCAGTTACAAGCTATTGGTGTCACTGGTGTCTCCCCAGTGACACCAATAGCTTGTAACATGTTAACATGGCCACAGAGAATCTTACACATGAACTGCTGTATATCTTTTTATGCAGCAGGACCTAATACATAGTTCTATAACTACACATATTTAGCTATATTGAAGGTATATGAAGGTAGCCACAGTAACATCAGGTTGTGTTAGCAGCTGGTAAAAATAATGTGAAGAAGGTGTATTTAAGTCTACTTTAAAGTCCCTCTAAGGAAAAAAAGTGTAACGTTTAATTTCATCTTCAAATTCTGACGGTATTGTAGCCAACCAGACAGCGGTAAGCAGCCAAGAAAATTATCAGACATGTTCTTCCCCTCACAAATAAATCATCAGTGTGCTTAGTTTTCACAGAAGATACAGACAAAGCACAGAAACATGCAAATGATACCCCTATAAAAAAAATAGAAGACAAGGTGGTCGAGGAAAATTCAGCAATATTCATGAAAGCACCTAGAAAGCACAAATGACGCTGAATGATCTAAAGCTTCATAAGCATTGAGACAGAAATAATTAATGCAACACGCATTTTGTGTAGTAACATGACATGAATACGGATCTCCATCAGTAATAAATGTGTTGCGCCCTAAAATTCAAAGTTTAAATGTAGTGTTACAGTAGGACACTGAATTAGCAGTCTGAATATCTGGAGGTCGGTAATGTAGGATCCCAGAATGTGAACTGATGACATCACGGGTCACCCTGGAGTCACATCTGGACTCACAACAGTGAACCTTGGAATTTGCACTTCTTTCTTTCACAGCTGTAACATTACAAAAAAAAAGCAAACAACTAAAATGGAGCCAAATTTTATACCTTTTTGAAAATGCACTTGTTTGTGAGACTTATTTTATGTGACTTAATGTCGCTTTGTCCATATATGAAAATATGCAAAAAAAGAAGAGCTGCAGAAGCTTCTTCTGTAACTGTGTTACAGTAAATTTAAAAAAAAAGACATCATCTTGTAAAATTCAGATATAGTTGTATAGGTAAACATATTTAGAAGAATAGAAGAATAGAATGTACAGAATATTGTCTTGTGATGAAATATTTGACGTGTGTGTGTGTGTGTGTGTGTGTGTGTGTGTGTGTGTGTGTGTGTGTGTGTGTGTGTGTGTGCGCGTGTGTGTGTGCGTGTGTGCGTGTGTGCGTGTGTATGTGTGCGTGTGTGATGTCTGTTCAGAAAAATGTGATGATCCAACCAAAGAAACATCTTAAGAGGAAAGAGACGGGAGTTACAGGAAAGGAAAGGAAAGGAAAGGAAAGGAAAGGAAAGGAAAGGAAAGGATTCAAAGAGATTAGTGTTTATAAATCCTTCTGTCTGTCTCTCCCGATTAACACCCAGCCTCTGGAGACTTTGATGGCCCACTTCCTGTTTTGGGGCCAATAAGACAGCGGTGCTCCCCTTTACCCCCTCCTCTTCTGAGTGGTATCTGATAACCACCCAGAGCCCAAGGGATTGTGGGAGAATAGTCAGGCAGCCTGTTTATGTAACTTTGTGAGACTGATAGTCAGAGTACATTTTAATGACTGTTGACAAGTTCACCTGCAGACGTGTTGTTGCTCACTGACTAAAATATAACAAACTGTTTCCCAAAGGAAAAGAAAGCTCTCCAGGAAAATGACAGGTTTGAAATGTTTCAAAGATTTATGGGATGGCTTTAAAGCAAAGAGCTCAACTCTTTACTTTAATGATAACAGACTAAATCAACAGGAGCTGATTTGTGGTCTCACTAGCACCCTCCTGAGGCTGTAAGATCTATTACACCCCCCCACACACACACACAAACACACACACACAATTTCCATGTGCTGACCTCCATATTAGGATGAAATCGTCTGCAGCACAGCGTCAGTATTTATAGACTGTTGTATGAGTTAAGACACAAGCTGTACGAGTGGCAGAAATAAAAATAGAGTACTGAAACTTTTATTCACATGTATTTTTCATCTTATTTAGGTAACGTCCGCATGTCTCTGTAAAGACAACTGTTGTTGTTTTGGTCCAGCCTTTCCAATTTACATCAACCTTGTTTTCAGCTGCAGCAGGCAGTCATTCTTACTGATAAAAACCATCCATTTACTAATCCAATGATTAATCATAATGACAAAAATATGTATAATTGTGCTTCAAAGTTCTCCAGATAATAATCATATGTATCCCATGTGCAATTTTAAGTAATAATGAAATTGATGTACATAAAATCAGCTTAAAAATATCTAAATCACACTCAAAAAGTCACAAAGTCGTTTGACTGGCTGTGGTTTGCTGCTGCTACGCTGTAATTGGTGAGAGACGGGGCCAATCAGTTGGGTGAATATATGCTACCACAGAGTATGGCAATGGCACCCAAATACATTAATAGTGTCTCTCAATAACTTCTTAATTCAACATTTTTAGCAGCTCAATTTCATTTTAATTTCCTGATTTTCCCGCCTCTCACCCACGGCCATTCAGGACAGAACGCCCGTGACCCGAAGAAACAGCTGAAGACGACATGACCGTAATGGAAGCATTCATTTAAGATGCATAACAGCATTTTACCCCCCATAGAGTTCCATGTTATGGCATCTAATTTTAATGACCTGTATGATGTATGATGATGTAACGTGGCCTGCAATTTAAACCTATTTATACATTTCTCCAATAACATCATCCTTCACATCTACACGTACTCTTCCACTGTGTTCTACTCAACCAGACTTTCATTTTTTAATTTACCATTCTGTGACCAGTCATCCATCCACATGCTGAACATCATATTCGGTAATAAATAGGCCTGAAACCCCACAGAGAAAGGGATTATAAAGAATTGTTTCTATAGGGGCCCAGTGCTGTAATTCAAATTGCAGAGCCCCACATTGCAGGTAGTTTTATCAGAGAGTTGTTGTCTGAAAAAAATTAAGCATTGATACATTCTGTGTTCCTGTTAATCTGAGTTTAACCCGGAGTATGTAATACACAAAACACCCATCAAACAAGTCGTGTGACAGTAACACAGATACGTAAAGGAAACGCAAACAGGACATCCTAACAGAACAGGCTATGACCTCCTCAGCTGACAGCAGTAAACCTGCCACTGATCTGACATCACTTCCTGCTTTACCCGCAGAGTGCCTGACAGTCAGATACACTGGCAGGAACTGTTATCATACAATCAACAGGAAACCCAAGAAAAAGACACTGGTGAAGGGCTAGAGAGTTTTCTTTGTCTTGGCGTGCTCGCCATCCTGTGGGCACTGTCCCTCCGTCCCGACAATCCCTTTTAAGTTCATCAGTTTTATGAAAAAAACAACAACAACAACAACACAAGTCCTATTCAAGATTATCAAGAAGAAGAATTAGACTTTAATAATCCCCAAACTACCTCTCAAACTACCAGTGCACACTCCAAATTTTTGATCCACAGTCGAGTCTTGAGCCGACCACCCTCAGGTCTCTAGCAAAAGACGTAGTGGACTGAGCTACTGATGCCCCAAAAGTCCACAACACATTTAAGTTGTCTACTGAACCTATGGAAAAAATTTTTTTTAATTTATTCTGTCCAGACTTAGAACTGCAAAACTCTCTGGCACAAAGTGACATATAGGCAGCCAATCAAAAATAGATCAATAACAGTCAGTAATAGCGAGAAACACGCATCTATCTACACAATACACAATAGATGGATATGTGTGTGGGCATATCCTTCTAGCCCACAGACAATTTTTAACTTCAGTACTCACTTTGAAATTAATGTCAACATTATGATAAAGAAACATGAACATAAATATAAAGTGAGTTGCTAACACTTTGAACTTAAGTTGTGGACATAAAACAGATCACTTACATATAGATTTCCTACTTTCTCAGAGAAAGATACACAAGCATGTGATCTGACCACAAGCAAAATCTTATTTATCATTACAAACCATAAATGGAGCAGCATTCTTGTTATGCATGCCCATTATTTTTTGTTGCTGTTATCTGAATCAGAATGGCCAGAACAGAACGTCACCTTGGACAAGCCTATGTTTGACATCTTGATGCTGTACATGTGAATCTGGTCAGTTTGAAAATTTAAAAGCAACATGACAGAGTGGTCAGGTCATTTAAAATGAGATGGGGGTCACTCAGGCAGAATGTGGAACTGCATCTTCATTACAAAGCCAGTCGGCAAACAGATGTGTTACATGTGATGGACTTTGGCTTCTCAAAATGCTCAGAAACATTCTGAGCACACCTTCGCCAGCCTGCTAAGCAAACTACAGGGGAACATTTGTGACCATATCCTCCCCAACCTTACCAACATTTTTGACAACAAACTACGTGCGTGTAACCTGTTGCACTTATTTAGCTATCTTTTGCTTCTTGTATTTTGCAATGGTATTAAAGTTGACATTGTCAAGCTTGTAGGTATCTGGCCCGGATGAACACACATCTGGGAGAGTTTAGTGAAAGCCTCACAAAGCTGGGCAAAGTTTTCCACAGATGGCATTGGGAAAAGCAGCCATGCATGCGAGACGAATGCGCTGAAAATGGATGGAAGTGAAGAATCATCCACCCAATTTAGAAGAACAGATGAATAGTTGATGAATGATCTAATTTGTACATCCAATAATGGATTTACTCCGATCCCTTGAAATGATCACTAATGTATCACACATTTTCCAGTACCAACATCTCCAACCTCTCTTCAGATGAGATTGGTCTTCTACCTAATTTAATTTGTCAAACCGTGTGCCTCTTAGGTACTGTTACTATGTCTATCCATCTGTTTGCCATTAAATATGAGCAACTTTACAATAAAATTCTCGGGAAAATTTCAAAGCAATGGAACCTTTAATTCAGAAGCAAGTTCTCGTGTCTAACATATAAAGAGAAGGAGCTCGCTGAAAGGATGGAGAGGAGACAGATATATTATATTATACATACTTGGTGAAGGGAGGTAAAGACGGTAGCATTGGAGGTGGTTTCCATCTGACTGATGATGAAGTAAGAAATGGGAAGAAAAGGAAAAAAGAATGGAACTGCTATGGCAAGTATGTGTTTTAATAGGATAAAGAGCACATGGTGACATATAAAAGTGTAGGAAGGTACACACAGGCAGACAGAGTGTGATAATAAGGAAGAAGAGGATGGCAGGCAACAGTTCAAATACCCAGAGACATAAGGAAAGCAGGTAGTTTTTTAATGAAAATGAGGGGCAAGGTGAAGAGGGAGTGGCGAAGGCTGAGGAAAGAGCGTGTAGTCAGCTGTAAGTGAATTTTTGCACTAAGGAAGGACATCAAGGCCTGTAATGATTGGGATCAAACTGCAAAGGATATACAGCAAGTTTTGGTGACAAAGGATTAAGATGGAAATGTGCTGACATGTTAGAGGAATGCCCAGAGAAAGTGACAGGAGTGCGTTGAAGAGGTCATGAACAAAGAAAATGAGAGGCTGGAAAAGTGGAGAGACTGAATCAGGAAGTGCAGTAGACTAGTGAGCATAAAGTGATGACAGCTATGAGGAAGAGTGCTAAGACAATTGGTTCACGTAAGAAACCAGTGGAGGGACGGACATGTCAATGAAATTTTTAAATAGAATTTCTTTAATAACCTGGAAAGATGTTGAGTGAGGAATGGAGAAATACTGGTATTGATTTTTAAGAATAAGGAGGCTGTGTGGAGTTGCAATGTCTGTGGAGACATAAAGTTGAGAGAATGAGACAGGGAATCAAAGCTAAGAGGAGAGATGAAAATATGACAAACAATAGGGTTTCATGCCAGGATGGCGCAACACATATGTGATGTTTGCTCTGAGAAAGCAGATGGAGAAGGTCTATTTGTCAATTTATAAAACACTTATCTCATGGTGCTGACAGATGACTTGTATTATTGTATGAGGAAGTCAGAAAAGTCAAAAAAAGTATGTGAAGGTGGTGCAAGATATGTACGAAGACAGTGTGATGGGGTTGAGCAACAAGAATGGCAAACAAGTTCAAGATGGAGGTGAGATCAGTTTCTGACTGGGGATCATCTCTGAGCACTTTCTGGTTGATCATGGTGATGGACTGGCTGATGGATCATACAAGAGTGAAAGCCAAAGTTTATAAAAAAGATTTCATGTTATATATTGGATGGTTTGCAGTGTTCTCATTTGCCTCCTTGTGTTCTCGTTTGCCTCCTTGTGTTCTCGTTTGCCCCCTTGTGTTCTCGTTTGCCCCCTTGTGTTGTCGTTTGCCTCCTTGTGTTGTCATTTGCCTCCTTGTGTTCTCGTTTGCCCCCTTGTGTTGTCATTTGCCTCCTTGTGTTCTCATTTGCCTCCTTGTGTTGTCGTTTGCCTCCTTGTGTTGTCGTTTGCCTCCTTGTGTTGTCGTTTTGCCTCCTTGTGCTCTTGTTTGCCTCCTTTGACACACATATTTTGAAAGGGACGCACAATCATCAATGTATGTCCCAGGGACACACGCTTTAAACACTTACAATTGGGATGCATAAATGTCATGTTAGGATGCCTCAGTTTTTCTTGAAGCGCATCCCAGGGATGCACTACTTTTTTGAGGTAAAATGAACTCTGGGTTTGGAGATAAAGGTTTGAAGGTAACAGCGCAGAGAAAGACAGATGTTGGACCTGGAGGTGGCCGATGAGAAGATGTCACAATTTTACTGTGGGATATTTACTGTGGTGTCCTCTGCCATGCAAGATGAGAAGGGGTTTAAGGCTTTGGCAATAGGGGACTTGCACGTTATTGATGTGACAGGAAGATAGGGATGACAGAATAAGATGAAGAACTGTGGATGTGACATGTCTACAAATTCACACAAGGAAAACAAAACTGATTAAATAATCCATGCATAGTATCTCTTCTAATGGGCAGACATACTTTTCATGCCTATTGCAGAAAAATCTCTACAGGAGATGTAATTTTCCCAGTAATCAGCCATTATTTCACACATCTGCAACCCATCCACTATTAGAAGAAGGTATCTCTGACTTTCCTGCATGATCAACATTCAACAGACTATTCATCACCCAAAACAAAGATTGTGGGTTGGTAATTTTATAGTTGGAAGACGTATCCTATACAAGTATGGTTTAAACCAGGAGAGTCTAGTCGTTTTCAGCGAAGGCCACATCAGCACAATGGATGTCCTCAAAAGGCCAGATGTAACTTATAAATGTAATTAAATGTAACTTAATGTAATGTTAAATAAATGTAAAATAAATTTAATTACTCCTTAATGTTAAATAACTGAATTTATTATTCGAGTTACAAACATTACAGTTGCACAGAATAAATGTGTTTGTTTCTCTGTTATAACGTAAATCTTTTTTAAATTTGTCAGGTTATGAAACCCACATAAGTCCATCAATCAAGGATCAAACTATCCAAGAAAATAAAGAAAAATAACATCAAACATAAGTCAAAACATTTCCGTCAGTGTAGAAATGGTCTTACTTACTTCATTGTGGGAAATGTAGTTTTTTTGTCAAACTACACTTTTGACCTATTTATTTTTAGACACTCTGACCTTCTAGGCTCTCGTGGGCCACATAAAAAGATGTGGCGGGCCACTTTTTGGTCCGCGGGCTTTGACTTTGATACATGTGGTTTAAGCAAATGACAATACAAGAAAACAGTATCCAGGACTATTCCAACAGCCCTACGACATTGTTTTGGTGATAAAGCATGACAAGGCTACCAAGGCTTGTTTCGGTTGCAAAAAGTAATTGGATAACAGCTATTTGAGGGATGCATTTTAGTGAATAGTCAATGAAAGGAGTGTGTTAGCTCTCTACCTGTTCTTGACGCGTAGTGGGACTGCTCCTAATGAACATGTTCTGCTGTGGTGCGATGATGGTGGTGTTTGCTGTTGCTGTTGGGGGGGTGGTGGTGAAAGACAAGAAAGAGAAGAAGGAGGAGGAGGAAGAACAGGAAGGTAAGTACCAGATTCTTCGATGTATCCTGGATCAAACTCCCTGAGGAGACAAACAAAATTAAAACGATAAATGAAAGTGCTAAAATCCATATGTGTTTACCAAGGAGATGACGTTCTTGTCAGCATTGTTTGTTTGTTTGTCTGTCTGTTAGCAGGGTGATTCACAACCATAAATGATAACTGAATTTTTGGAGAGGTACAGCCAAACAAAGAATTGTTTTGATGATATGAATCATGGTCTGGATCCTTTTCCATCATTAATGTGGGATAATCATGTGAGTTATTTCCAACTTCATGGATAATGCTTCCAATATTTGGGGTCTTTAATGTCATAAAAGGTCAAAATAAAAAAAATTAAATTAAATTAAATTAAATATGTAGGGTTTTTCATGTCATAAAAAGTCAAAGTAAAACTTTAAAATAAATTAAACATAAAATTAAATTAAATAAAAATTAAATGAAAAATTAAAATTAAATATTTAGGGTCTTTAATGTCATGAAAGGTAATGTAAAACCAACATTGAGGTCATCTCGTCACTTCTGCTGCTCTCATTACGCTTCTGATCTTTCTCAGGAATATCTCCCCACCTACATATTTGACTAAGCTCACTTGAAAACTTCACGCTGTCACGCTTCCAGAATCAACCTGGAAGCTGGGGCCGCTAGTTAGTACCGGTCTTCACATTTGTCCATGTCTCTCACTTACGGAGCAATTTTTGCTACGTCAAACTTGTCACGGACCTCACGAAAACAAACGAAGTTTGATATTATTGTTTTATCGTGGAATTTCCACGGGGTCCCGCTAGTGGCAATATTATTTAATTTGCTCAGAGCTTCAGTCACTACTGCTTTTCCATTTGATGGAGACTTTCAAAGATGACACACCTACAGAAGACCATGCAGCTGAATGAATGAATGAACAGGGCAGCAATAATCACATCCAACCAGTTAAACAGTTTCACATCCCAGGGCATTCATATTTACATTATTTATCAAATGCTGATCATCCCAGTGCCCCGCAGAGTGAGATGAATGAGTTCAGAGGTCAGACAGGTCAACGATAGTAACAACAACAGTGAGGATGTTCAACTTGAGAAGCCACAGGACGCTGGAAACAGAACAGCGGAAGTGTGAGTAAGGCCAGAGAGTCATGATCAACAGGATGATGGACTATTGATGATGTGTCTGGGGGTCAATATATCTATCTGCTGGGGGCAGCAGACGTCATTTGTGAAGAATACACAGCAGTCATCATTAACTTATTACAGAAGTAAGATAACCCAGATAAACCATGGTTGGACTACTGCTGCTTGAACTGTAAACATTGAATTTAATGTTTAAAGGAAACTTAGAAATGATGAAAAAACATAGCACACACACACACACACACGTACACTCACACACACACACAAACATACAGAGATGTAACACACTACAGTGAAACCTGTCAAGCTGGTCAGAGGAATGTGTGGCAGCTATAACACCCTGAGCAGGACAGAATGTGTCGTCACATTCTACTTCACACACGTGCCCACGCGCACACACACACAAACACACACATACACACACACACACACACACACACACACACACTAACACACACACACACACACACACACACACACACACACACACACACACACACACACACACACACACACACACACACACACACACACAATAAAATATAATGCTAAATGTTGCTTGTTAACAATTATCTTTATTGGTAAGAACTTAACCACACCGGAAATGGACTGTTTTGTTCCCATGACCCTAACCTTTACGCTCCTCCTAATGGTTGGATCCATTAGGAACTGTAAAACTTATTTGATACTTAGTGAATTTAATGTTTATTAATGTTATTCTATTAATTAATAATTAATGAATTGGGTTGTTTTTTTTAACTTATAATCATTTATTCTTTTTGGGAAAAGAAAGATTTTCTTGTTTTTAGCCTTCAGTTGCAATCACATGATGAGTCAGCTGACCAATCAGAAGAACTCTTTGACCTGAACTGTCATTGAAAGAATGACCAACCAGCACTGTCTCCAGTACTGTGTTATCAGAGTGACAAGCTTCTTCTAATCTCAACAACAACATAAAACACAAACGTGAACTCTAATGCTATCTTATATTTAATAAAGCGCAGAAGCATCAGATATACATCACATTTTTAAGGCCCGTCTTTGATTTTTGACTAATGAAAGGTGCATGTAGTTCACATGTAGTTTGGTTCAGTTGGTCTGCAAAGGTAAATCCCTGCCTTTTCAGGTTTGTCTGCTTTAGGTTGTCATTAACCTCTTACACAAACTCGCAGAGCTGTGACCTGAGGTCACGGCGTTATACGGCCTGATAGGAGACACTAAGACCTGCCTGAGACTCAGTCTAGTGGTTAATCCTTACGGAAGGTAGAACCACACCAAACAGGTTGGGAGTGGTAGCAACACAAAAGAATGGACAGGAAACATATTTAGAATCTCCTTCTTTTGCAACTGCAGCACTTTCGTATTATACTGTCAACATGAACAGTATAATGTCATGTTTTCTTTTGTCAAGAATAATCCCACAACAACGTTAACTGAATATAGGTTTGAAGATAGACATTAACTAGACAGAGAATTTGATTTTTTTCATTTATATTTAACTTTAACATCACGTTTATTCATAAAAGTCATATTACAAAACAATAACGTTGATACAAAATCCAGAAGACATTCACGTAAAGAAGATTTTCAGTAGTACTGTGCTTTTTCTGAATTAAAGAAATATCTAACCTTTTAACATTTATCAAACTTAAAAAAAACCAGACAAAATTAACAAAAAAAAACAAAACAATTATCCGTCTTGCAGGATTTTTTTAAAAAAATCTTTTGTGAATCATAATTTTCGGTTAATAACATCAGAACTCTGAAGAGGTCAAAGGTCAGATGTCATGGACAACAGTGTCATTGAGAAAATCCCCAGTAATGGAAGAAATAACAGATCCTAACAACACAACAGCCACTGCATATAGGAAATGTGTGTAGTGGTTAAAATGTAGAGCTAACAGATTTCATGTTTTTCTGAGACTTAAATTGTTCTGATGAAGCAAGTTTTCAAAACAAACGATGACTCGGTGAAGAGCAGAGATAACTCCCATGAGTCAGCTTGGCCTGCAGGTCTAACCAGCTTGTACCAGTAAACCCATAGCACCCATTGAAAAGAAGAGGGGTGTGTTTCTGTGTTTCATTTCAAACAGGAACAGCATTTTTAAATGTAGCCTGCTTTCTCTCATTGTCTCGCCATACAAGCACAGAAAGTGCAATGCTCACTTAAACCAAACCCTGAATGGGGGGGGGGGTGCATTCTGAATCTGAGTCACACAAACAAAAGGAAACAAAGCACATGCAAACAGCAAGGCCTGTGAAGGAATGGAGATGGCTTAAACCCCGCCATTCAAAGCACTACCTGTAGACTCCGATGAGACAACCCCCCCCCCCCACCCACCCTGAAAAACAATCGACAGTAAGGTGGTATCATTTAATGATGGGACAACCCTCGCTTTAAAAACACAGACTTTGCTGTCAGTCAGCGCTTGGAGCCAAAACGAAACTAGACGGGCTCCACCGCTGATCAACCACAGATGCTTTATTCATGTTCGTTTACGCAGGAGCAGATGCTGCATTTGGTTTCACTTGAGGTTTCTGTCTGAAAAACGCACATTGAAAATTGAAGAACATGAAACCAACAGACACTACTGAGTAGAAAGTCCCGCACAAAGCTCCTTGTTGGCGCCAAGTTACAGTTTCAAACCATGTGTGAGCAACAGGATCTTACAATCAGAAAACAATTCATCACACACTAATCAAGAATTGTCCATCAACCAGACTGGTCCACAGTGAAATATCAACAGCTATTGGCTGGAACACCTTATAATTCAAATATTGATAGTGTTGATCACAGACTTTAGATTTGACAGCACTGCTACAATTATGGTTTGTAATGAAGTATCTTGTTCTTTACGTGTTGGCGGGTGGATAGAACATCACCTGAGGCGAATCTCGTTCTTTACCACGTGTTGACGGATGGACACAGCATCAGCTGAGACCGCATCTCGTTCTTTACCGCGTGTTGGTGGATTGATACAACATCAATTGAGACCGGATCTCGTTCTTTCCCATGTGTTTGCAGATGGATACAACATCAGTGAGACCACATCTCGTTCTTTCCCTTGTGTTTGCGGATGGATTCAACATCAGTTGAGACCATATCTCGTTCTTTACGTGTTGGCGGGTGGATACAACGTCAGTGAGACCGCATCTCGTTCTTTCCCGCATGTTGGCGGATGGATATAATATCAGTGAGACCGGATCTCGTTCTTTACCACGTGTTGGCAGATAGATACAATATCAGTGAGACTGGATCTCGTTCTTTCCCTTGTGTTTGCGGATAGATACAACATCAGTTGAGACCACATCTCATTCTTTACGTGTTGGCGGGTGGATACATCATCAGTGAGGCCACATCTCATTCTTTCCCATGTGTTGGCGGATGGATACAACATCAGTTGAGACCAGATCTCATTCTTTACGTCTTGGCGGGTGGATACAACATCAGCTGAGACCGGATCTAACTCTTTCCCACGAGTTGGTGGATGGATACAATATCAGTGAGACTGGATCTCGTTCTTTACCGCGTGTTGGTGGATGGATACAACATCAGTTGAGAACGGATCTTGTTCTTTCCCATGTGTTTGCGGGTGGATACAACATCAGTTGAGACCACATCTCGTTCTTTCCCATGTGTTGGCGGATGGATACAACATCAGTTGAGACCAGATCTCATTCTTTACGTGTTGGCGGGTGGATACAACATCAGCTGAGACCGGATCTCGTTCTTTACCGCATGTTGGTGGATGGATACAACATCAGTTGAGACCAGATCTCGTTCTTTCCCATGTGTTGGCTGATGGATACAACATTAACTGAAACCACATCTTGCTCTTTCCTGTTCCTTCTTAAAGACATAGCTCGTGTGTCCTCCAGACTTTTGCATTTCTTTTCATACTTAATCATTGTTTATGTAACTTATTTTTAATTCATTATGCACAGGTTATGTATGCAGGTCTATATAAATTCATTTGAGATACAAGCAGATTGACTTATGAGTTCAGTTAAGGAACAAATTAAACTTGTATCTCATGGTACTACTGTATGGAGGATTTTCCGAAATTCAGATATATATTGACTCAATTTGGGACGACCGCTGATCCCAACATTTAATATCCCCCTTGCACAATAGAAGAAAACTATTTCATGCACTTAATCGAAGCATCATTTTATTGGTTGTCCAAAGTTGAACTTTGACAATAACTGATCCAAAAAAGAATATAACAATACAATATAATAATATTCATGTCTATGGGTAATCATTGAAAAAGTGATTCCCCACAGTGAGGACGACTTCAGTCCTCCGGTCAGAGCAGGATAAAAGTCCAATATATGACATCATTAAAGCATTTAACAAACAGTGAACATGTCATCTTGGCGCTTGGGATCCATTTCTTTGATCCTGTGTGATCAATCTCTGTAACATCTGATCAGATGTCAGGATCATCTTCCATTCTTTCCTTAAACACTTTAGATTTTCAGAACCTTGCAATAAGTCCTCCAGAACATTCCCAAGTACTTACTGCTATCGAGACAAGAACGACTGAATCGCCAGTTTTGTTCTGTAATTAACATCAAAGTATTTACATGACACCCCAGACTGAGAGACGGTTTTCTTCTCTGACACATAACACCACCGTTATGACACTAATGCGTAGCTTTTTGCTAGCAGGTGGCTCCTGTGTGGAGTTTTCTTTTTGTACCTCCAGGAAAACAAAAAAAAACTGTAGGTGTGTAACATAAGACCTCTGAAGCAGACTGCTGCTGGATTAGAGAACAAAACACCAGAAAAAAACAGCTGCAAGGTGCAACGCAAAGGGCAATATGGTCATTAACACACACACACGTACACACTCACTCACTAACTCACTCACACAAGGTAGCTCACCTATCAACTATAATATGACGTTTTTCTAAATTATGAAACACCTTTGGAGAAATTAAATTAGACTGTCCAACAAACATGTGTTGGACAGTCACATTTCGACACACACACGTGGGAGATGTTAATCATACCTCACCAGAGAACAACAACGTGTCAACAAGTGTCAGGTGTCAATTAAAATAAAGCATGAAGAAAAACACACACCTTCCATCCAGTCTCTAAAAGAGTGTTTTCTCCTTCATTCACCACCTTCAGGTCGACTCTCACATTCAAACTCAACTGAACCGCTGGCCGTCACACGCCTTCAGCACTTGGCCATAATCAAGACATAGTCAGCCTGGCTTTGCTGTCCAAATTTAAAATGTAAACCCAATAAGTCTTCACCAAAAGAATTAAGAACCTTCATTTGAACAATTAGATTCCATCTGAATTCATTGAGGAACCTTCAAAGGACGCCGTCTTCAAAAAAGCCGTCGCAGGCCACGAAGCACGTGTAGAGACGTCACCTGCTCTTCCTGTCCTCACCCTTTGTTTCATGAAGTGTTTCTCATGTCGCCTAGCAACACGGACAGCAGGAGATAATTAGTTGATTCGCAATCTTATTGGTCAAGGTTGTGTAGCGGAACTAGTAGAAATAGAGCCTGATTTTTTGTGCTTTTTACCAGAAGGAACTGAGATGATTCACGTTCACTCCTCAGCTGCTGAATAATGGGCATCGTGGTTGGTGGAAAATAATCGAAACATCAACGACGCACAATAAATCATGAACTAAAGTGTTTGTGTGTGTGTGTGTGTGGGGGGGGGTGGAATGGGGGAAAGCTGGAGAAGAGCCTCAAACATAGGACACCCCGGTCAGGCCTTTGTAACATATGAAATTCATTCATTGATAAAGAGAGTAGATGATGTTGGCCAATAAAAAAAAATATTGGATATTAATTGCCATCAGTAACCAACAACATTCCTTAGTGCCTTTTTTTAATATAATTACGCCATTTCTATAATAAAATATTTGACTCCAGTCCAAACATACAAACACACACTCGTACAGACTTACAGCTCTGACGGGAAGCTCCTCAGAAAACATTCTGGCTGCTCTGGGTCAGTTCTTAGGACAATAGTTCTCCCTCTGAGCGTCTGTGGCTCAGTCTGGATCTTTACTAGCCTGCTCTCAGCCAATGAGGGATCATCTGAACCCACCAATCAGAGAGCGTGCAGCAGATAAGGAGGACACAGTGATGAGGACGGACAGACCTGTGTGGTGAGAGAGGCGATGTCTGACAGGTGTGTTTAGTGTCGCACCTTTTGTCTGGCGGAGGACACCGACACACAGACATGCAAACACAACTATAAAACCCTAACTGACCCTAACCCTGACAAATACATGCCTAAGTTAACCTCTCACACACTGCACAGCCAAACATTGAATTGTCTCTCACACACCAATTCAGGCTTTGGTTTTGTGTAGCAGTAAAGTTTTATTGTCCCTGCAGCTGCAGAAGGAGTTCTGATAGAGGAGACATAACAATGATTTCACCATTAATTGGTTAAATATTGCTGCTTTTGGACTGATATCACAAACTTTTGTATTCTTCTGAAAGCTCAGCAAGCAGAACGTAAATTTTCTCACAACGATGCCTACACAGTTCCAGCAGACAGAAAAAGAACAAACACTGTCTCATACTGCCCAGATGGGTTTACTTTACTTTTTAAAAATTATTATTAATGCTCCTCCAGTGTAGATTTGCAAATCACCACTATAATCTTATTTTCAGGTGTTGATTTTGAAAAGTTATAACATGAACTACCAACTACCACCCTGACATGCATACTACAGTGTTTTTGCAGAGTCATTTAGATGAAGATTGTTTCCAAGACACTGTAATGTGTGAACAGTGAAGTCTGTTGAAATTAAAAAAAATAAAAAATAAAAAAAAATTTCAGTAAAATACACACAATTTGAATTGCTTCAGAATTCCATTTGGTGGTGGGAAAAGTAAACACAAAAAAGCTCTGAAAAGTATTTAGTCTTTGCAGGAATTAGTGGGAAATTTAGAATTGATGCGTTTAAATTGCAGAGGATGATTTTTATTTTCTGAATATCAGCAGTATGAATAGGATGTAGAACGTAGTACTGTCTGTTGTTTGTGGGTGTGAATGTTCATGGCAACCACTAGCCAGACTTTATTATCAAAATATGTCTCAGGTACGCAATTTGCACAGTCACAACATGCAAACCGAGGTTTGCTGTTCAAAAATCTTATTTGTTCAAAGCTAAAAAGAAAAGAGCAGCATAGCAGTGCATGTTAGCATGCTAGCAAAATGCATTGAGTTCTGTCGTGAAAACACACCTGAGAGCCGAGGAGCTCTTGCAGTTTCCCATCACATGACAGCAGGAAGCTGTTCAGACCAAAACACACGCCAGAGCAAATATTCTCACGCTCTCTCTCATCACCATGCCTTCCCATAATGCCATAGTGCCTCTACACCTGTCCTACAGAATGTGTTTGTGTTTAAAGTCTGAAGTCCGACATTGTGTCTTTCATGCAATTCCAGTTGATAAAAGCTTCTGTAGCGACAGCAGCTGCACAAGTGATCACACCCAAAACTGAAATACATACCTGGTGAGACATCCGCCTGAGAGATAGGAGAGATCCTGCCTGACATAAGACATACTGCGGTGGCCATTTGTCTGATAACTCATCGTTTCATCACCGCTGCATCCGCCTGGCTTTGTTTTTTGTGGATGTGCATCATCGCTATCCTTCTGTTAGCACCTGATAGAATGCTATCAAAACCTGCCTTAAGAGGCTAACACCAGTGAATACACTTGGAAATAATGTATGGTTCCATCCACTCAGATTCATGGAGGCATTGTATATCAAAGTGAAGGGAAATTATTATTATTATTATTATTATTATTATTATTATTATTATTAATAATAATAATAATGATAATAATAATAATAATAATAATAATAATAATAATAATAATAATAATAATAATAATGGATTATAATAATAAAACAGAATTTAATATATAACACTTAATATAAAACACATTTGTTAATTTATTTGTTACACATTTGTTAATTTATTATCTTAAGATAATTAGATAATACATTAAATAATATATATCATTTATTATTACTATAAATAATATTATTTATTTTATCTTAATTTCATTTTTTTCAAGTTTTGTCAATTATGTCAAGTGGGTCTGCCCAACAGGATGGATCCATGATCATTGTTTTTCACTTTATTGAACATTGTCGGCAGCTATTTTGATCACACACACGTCTTGACATAGTAAAAACAACTTGTTTGCTCTCCTCACTCACCAACTCTGCTTAAAACATCTTAAGCACCAGTTTTTTCTGAAAGCAACCAATATAAACTCATGATTAAAGCACTGATTGAATTCTTCTGACCATTTTAGGGACAGCAATTCAGACTGATCTCAAAAAGCGACACAAAACCCTCACGACCTTCTGAATAGTTCAAGACGTCTGTCCTGAAGTAAAGATTCTTCCTCCAAAAAATACCATTGAGCAAGCTACTTGAAAAAGGTAGTGAGCTCAGCTACATGTTACTCTCTCACACACACACACACACACACACACACACACACACACACACACACACACACACACACACACACATTGTCCGTACCTGCGGACGACGAGCTGCAGAGTCTTGTAGGATCCTTTGACCAGAGCGACGGCTTCCTGTCTGTATCCACTCAGCTCCACATCATTGATGACGATAATCTCATCTCCTACCTGCAGACGTTGCTCTAAACAGTCAGCCTTTCCACCCTCCTCCACCTGCACACAAACACACACACACACACACGGACACACACACAGACACACAAATCTGAGACCACATTCACAAATATTTGCCTCTGCATGGATTTATTCAGCAATGATAAGAGATGATGAAGGCTGGACGTGTCCTGGACCTCAGTGTGTGTGTGTGTGTGTGTGTGTGTGTGTGTGTGTGTGTGTGTGTGTGTGTGTGTGTGTGCGTGCGTGCGTGCGTGCGTGCGTGCGTGTGTGTGTGGTTGTGAGTGTGTGTACTGGATTAAACTTGTTGAGTCACACTTGCTTTGACAGCTGTTATCAGAGTTTCTATTGTGTGTGTGATGTGGAGGGTCACTAAAAAGGAAAGAGTAGGAGGTCTTGGCTGTTTGCCTGGCAGCTTAGCCATTCTCTCATTTTCAATGCATCTATTATAATTATAATGTGTGGGTTGTTATTTAAGAAAAAGCTGTGTCAAAAGAAAAACTGCAGAGATGTTTCATTCACATTTTCTCTAACCCTATGAAAAACAGAATAAAACAATGACCCATCAATAATGCCCAGCCCAGAATAATCCATGTTGTTCTGGATTTGAGCTATAGTGAAGACAGGAGGCCACTATTCCCACCTATCCAGTAGAGTCACGAGAGGATACAGCCTATCCCAGCTGACACTGCAGCAGAGGTGTGCTGGACATGAGGTCACAGACAACCCAAGTTCAAGGACTGTGGTTGTGTTTTTAAACTGTTCAGCATTTTTTTGTCTAAATAGCTAATTTTACTATAAGAAAAAAAGAAAAAATTAAGAAAAGTGAAGAAAATAAGAAAAAAAGAAATTGAGAAAAAATATTATTTATTAAATTATTTTAATTATTAAATATATGTTTAATATTAATATGTATATTTTTATAAATATTAATATTTAATAATTATTTAATTATGAAATTACTATTGAGTTAATTATTAAGTTAAATTATATTAAAAAAATAGAAATTAAGAAAAAAATCTAACAGTGTCCATAAAGACCTTCATCTCAAATGAAGTGCCCCAAATATAAATTTTAAAAAAAACTATATTTAAAGCTCTGTGTTTATTTTATTTTTCCATAATCATCTGAAGTGCACGACACAAGAAATACGTTTCAACCCACGTCCACCATTTCTCTCATTTTTATATCAAGTCTTCAAGTTTTTCACCGGCTCCTAAAACTAATCCTAATCCTAATCTAATACTGTCATTGGAGCCATTTTTATTTTCCTACGGAATAATTCAGTGAAGAAATTAATTAGATTATCAGACACAAACCTCCAGGTAGATTATGACCCAAATGAGATTTACAACCCAACACACACACACACAAACACACACACACACACACACACACACACACACACACACACACACACACACACACACACAAACACACACACACACACACACACACTTGCATCATATACTAGCACAGCCAATGATGTCTCTGCAGCCTTGGTGTGAGCAGCACAATGAGATGCATGCCTGTGTGTGTGTGTGTGTGTGTGTGTGTGTGTGTGTGTGTGTGTGTGTGTGTGTGTGTGTGTGTGTGTGTGTGTGTGTGTGTGTGTGTGTGTGTGTGTGTGTGTGTGTGTGTGTGTGTGTGTGTGTTCCTTAAGGTCACACTGTCTTGTCATCCTGGTCTCAGTGAGATGAGCGCGGCGTTTCTGTTCTTTCTGTACGTCACCAGCTCAGACTGGAATTCTGGACATTTGGTGGATGAAATCATTGCAGTGAAGTTGGTTTACGATAAAAAAAAAATTTTTTTAAACTTTGAGAATAACTTTGTGATGATGCAGGAAGAATTTCTACAATCTAAGAAACAATAAGGGATCTGTTGGTATCCTGAACGCCAATCTCCAGAGTTGTGTTCACTGACTTCTAAATAGCTAGCAGAATATCTGAGGATGTTTGATAGAGATGTCAGAATCACTTTGCAGAGAATGAACCAGTGCAAAGGGGAAGACATGATTAGATATTTGAGGAAGATACGGATCAGGGTGCAGATGCAGAAAGCATTTGGCAGCACCAGCAGAGGTATGCACACTAAGAAGCCTTCTAAATGTTTTGGAAAGGATTTGAGGAAGCTGCCAGTCCCAACCGTTTGTCCTTAACCTGATTTGACACTGGATTACTCAACTCAAGCATTGCCTTCAACTCTATTTTTACCTGGTATTATCATAGCATCTGTATCTGGTTACCTCCATCAGGAAAAACTCTTACTCATGTAGGTGTAAATAAGTGAGCACAACACATTCCTCAAATGCCAACCCTGTCAGAAAAACCTCAGGCACCAGGAAAGAATAACAATAGAAGCGTTTAATAAAAGTCCAATACTGCATTATCACTGACTTAATGACAAGTGACTATTATATTGACTATTATATAGTAAATTCTCATTCTTATTGACAAATTATTATAAAATATACAAAAAGAGGCAGCACAGTCTCTAAACTCATTCTAAAATAAAAATTAGTTAAGATGTATTTCCTCCATCTAACATTAATATACTGTAATGACAAAACTGGAACTTTGCTATATTACCATACCTCTTACAATACAAATAATCACAGTATCACCCAAACCTGTATTTACACCCCCCTCTCAAATCTCATACCAAAAGCTGGAGTGGGGGATTAGCTCAAATGGTAGAGCGTTTGCTTAGCATGCGAGAAGTAGCGGGATCGATACCCGCATCCTCCAAAAGCTTTGGCAGCAACTTTCCCATTATGGCATGAGGGGCATTTTCACCTACCAATGTCTGCAAAAATCCCCAAACTGACATTTCCTGGTTGCAGTGGGTGTGAAGAGTACAGAAGTAATACAGACTAGAGATTCACCATCAGGACAAGAAATAATAACTACATCTGCATCATGCTTTTATTAAGTGTTTTCTCATACATTCCTGCGAGCCAGAGTGAGTGAGTGACAGTCCCCACCCATCTGGGACTCTGGAGTGTTAAAACATTTCTCACTGGGTGTGTCTGATGCTCTTCTCAACTACATGTGTCACTTTTTAACAAAGGGGCATAATGTGTTTTAGTCCAAACAAAAAACATATGTACTCTATGGATTGATTGACTTTGATCGGCAAAGACCATAGGAGCAGTGTATGCAACAGAGGAATTCAAAAAAACAAAAATAAAAACTATTATTCTGAGTTCCAAGCAGCTAACAAAGATGGTTTCTAAGGTATCTACGATGTTAACAGAAAATATGCTATCGAATGATCAGGATAAATGACAGCCATAAAAGTGACAAAAACACAATTGTGAAGTGAAAAGAAGTGTTGATGTCCCGGGAAAGAAAAAAAACAAAAAACATCCTCTCAGACTTGTGAGAGAAAGTCAGTGTGTTAAAATATAAACTATTCCTCTGCAGAATGGTGCACATGCCTGCACTGTTTGACTTATTCAGGAATAAATATACCCAAATAAGGTTCGCAGAATCACTGCGAGTGAGCCTGTGTGTGTGTGTGTGTGTGTGTGTGTGTGTGTGTGTGTGTGTGTGTGCGTGCGTGCGTGCGTGCGTGCGTGCGTGTGTGTGTGTGTTCGACTTTGGTATTCCAGCTGGAATTCATTACGCTGCAGAGATATCTAAACACCGAGCCTCGACCTGCTCATGCTGTGACTGAAACAACATATCTTCTCTAATCAATAAAGACTGTGTGATTCAGGAATATCACAGAGATGCATCGGGGTTCCTGGACAGAAAGAGTGTTCTATTGGCCAAGTGGTTTTGAATAGTACTATTACTGTATTCACGACTCCATTGTTTTTGTATGAACTTATATGCATTGCCATCAAAAATAGATTGGTTTTCCTTTTTGGGTATTTTTAAGACAAATCCCACGTAGTCTGAGACCTTTATTACTAATCATACGTTTCTATGTATTCTGTCATTACAGTGTACACTGTCATTATCAGGTAAACACCTTGTTATGGCTGATGAAGCGGGTGTAGACAATGAATGAATGAATGAATGAATGAATGAATGAATGAATGAATGAATGAATGAATGAATGAATGAATGAATGAATGAAGAGAACAAACAGAATGTCAGCTGTTTCGACAGAAAAACACCATGACAGGCCATTTACCAAATAATCAGGGTATAGGTTTGAAATAATCGTAATATCAATTTGATGTCATAGAATTAAAACCCTGTGTCTTGTGTTTGACCATCGATATGCAAAAGCCATCAGTAGAGCGTTAATGTGTTCATTCTTGGAATGGAATGGGCTCCAGAGGCGACCACGCCCACCTGTTATTGTATTGTTACTGTATTAACTTCTACTTATAAAATCTTCCCTGAACCTCCTTTGTTTGCTATTTGAATCCATTCGTTTAATGTCTGGTAGGGTTTTACGGACCTACATGTAGTCCTGACCACCCAAAACCGAAGATCTGATCTCAGCTTTATTCTTTACTCCAGCCCACTTTAGTCTGATGAGACTTGTAAAAGACTGAAAAACATTTAATCAGGAGTTCTCATAGACTTCTCTGGCACTTTGTGCATCACAGATTGGTCTCTTATCGGTCTCCAGAACTATAACGATTTAATAATATAAGTACCTGTACCATATCCAGTGTTGGTAAAAGTTCAACCAGTGAGATAGAGTTCCATTTTTTTAACTTCCCCTCATTCTGAGGCTGGAAATGTTTAAATTCCTTCAGATTACCTACACTGTGATCTCTGTGACCCCCCCTCCCCACCCCCAACCCGCTCTAATGATGACAAGATGATAGTGCCAAAGCTGCCTGATGTCATCACTGTTGAAAACAAACCTCTCCTGGTCGACGACATCAACACGTTTCAATCTGAACACTCGAGACTCTTTTCCCTTCATCTCGTCGTCCTTCTTGAGCCTCACACTGTTTTTACAACTAGTCAGTTGTCATGACAACTTGTTTATGTGACAGCTACTCAACTGCAGATGCATCAACATACAGATGCTACTTTAATGGAACCAGCTGAAGAATGGGAAGTAAAGCTAAAGGCAAACGCAAAAGTAAGGAGAGGGAATGAAGACAGGATATAACAAAGACCAAGAAGACAGAAAGACAAGAGAAACACAGAACCCGTTGAGTCGACGTCACACTTCAGGGGGTTGTTGGGTAAAATGAAAGAACAGTTACAAAACAAAAGCATGCGTGTGTTCAAAAGCATCCAGGAAAACAAATAATTCACATTCTTGTCCTATTTTACACAAACCTGGCCTCCAGCCCAGAGCTACACACACACCCGACCAAACACACACGCACACAAACCTGCTGATTTGCATTTTAATGAAATGAGGTCATGAAGGCTACGCAGACAGAAATAATCATTAGAAGTTTCTTTTCTAAAAATCAGAGGAGCTGTTACTGTGATCAGGTGATAACTCACATTATCAATAATTTATTAACAAGCTTAACGGAGCAACATTATTATTTAGCAACCAGTGATTTTTCTGGCTTTGACAGCAGCTGTATTTTTTATTTTTTTTTCGTCTAAACTGAGGGTGAGTATTGGTTCTGGTTGGGGGTAAGAGGTGACAGCTGAGGGAAGGTTTGGTGCAGCTTAAAGCAGGCAAGCGAAGACAGGAGGATGTTCTTTGCTGTGAAAAGTGAGATTCTTCATTTAGATAATGTTTAACACCAGCTGACATCATCATGTCACATGTCAAGCTGTGGCCGATGATAAATGATGATGATCAGGTTCTTTTGTGATGGAGTCTGATCTTTCTGTGACTCTAATTTTCATTAGAACTAATAATACTGATTGTGCCTGAAGGCATCATTGGTCTGCTGACACATTGTTAGAGATGTGATTTAATGTTCATGCGCAAACTGTACCATGACAAGACAATACAAATGTGGACATTGTGCACGTTAACGCCAGCTCTAATCTATGATGATAATTTATGAACCAGGAATTTATTTTATTCATTGAATATTTGTTAAATTGTCTTTTAAAAGCTTTCTCACTTCTGTCTATGTAGGGATGTTTATTGTACAGGGAGTGGGGAGAGAAGCTGCTTTTCTAACATAAAATCCTGCTTGACAATGTGTGGCCATCCTGTTTGCAACAAGTTAGCCTTTGGGTACACATGAATGCATGTTGCATTATGGGAAATGTAGGTTCCAGTTCGCCATAATAATAAAAAAATAATATAGTTCTGCCTCCATTGCTCCAGTGTTGATTTTTTTTTTTTTTGTTTGTCTCTTCTGAGGGAACCAACTCCAATAAAATGTAAATATTAAAATTATGTTGATATTCTATTAAATCACAATCTTAATGTCAGAAAGTCTTCTGATATTTTGCCACACTTTTAAAGATAATTTCTAAACTGATACAATAATCTTATTATATTATAATTAGTTTATCAATATATTACAAGTAGAACATTCTAATACTGTAATTAAATGACCCATTATCAACAGTCATGGCACCTTGGAGATGATGAGCGCCTCTTCGTACTCCAGGCCGCCTTGTACCGTAAAGCCCCACGGCGCTCCTCCATGCAGCCGGGCCTCCACCAGAACGCAGCCGTCTCCATCGACCCCATCGCCCGCCGCCTGCTGCTGGAGCTCCGCCTGGCCGCCGCTCTCCATGTCCGCCTAGAGAGCGCCCTCTCCGGGCTCCTCAGACGTCAGTCCGGCGGAATGAGGAGGAGTGGACCGGATTGGAAAAATAAATAAAAAATATATATCCCTCACGGATGCATTTCCTTCATTCATTTATAACTCCTCGATCAGAATAAGGCTCAAATTAAAGTAGGAGGTGTGCGCGCACAGAGCCGCAAAGTGCATTCCTGAAGCGAGAGATTCTCCAGCGACACCCCGAGAACAACCCGCTGGAGTCAGGAGGGAGGGCTGGAAAGTTTACAGGAAAACTGTTGAACGACTAAAGGTAGAAAAAGTCAGATCAGATCAGATCTGTTCAGAAGTCCGAACTTCCTCTCTCTCTCTCTCTCTCTCTCTCTCTCTCTCTCTCTCTCTCTCTCTCTCTCTCTCTCTCTCTCTCTCTCTCTCTCTCTCTCTCTCTCTCTCTCTCTCTCTCTCTCTCTCTCTCTCTCTCTCTCTCTCTCTCTCTCTCTCTCTCTCTCTCTCTCTCTCTCTCTCTCTCTCTCTCTCTCTCTCTCTCTCTCTCTCTCTCTCTCTCTCTCTCTCTCTCTCTCTCTCTCTCTCTCTATCTATCTCTCTCGCTCTCTCGCTCTCTCTGTGTGTGTGTGTGTGTGTGTGTGTGTGTGTGTGTGTGTGTGTGTCTTGTCCTTTCCGAAAATCAGTTTAGCATCACAAAAGGATTTACTGCGACTGACTGAGCGAAAAGAAAAGAGAGGGAGAGAAAGTGAGAGAGAGACCTAGAGGGAGAGGGAGAGAGACGTGGGTGAGGCAGAGTGGGACAGGGAAGGAGATAGACAAGGGGGACAAGAGAGGGAGAGCAGGGTGAGGAAAGAAAATAATTAGAGGAGAAAGACATTAAAAAAATAAGTTGTAAAGAATAGGAGGAAGAGGAAGACAACGGGCAGAGAGAAACATGAAAAGAGAAGAGGAACTTAGGAGGAACAAAGGAGATGATTTAATGTGAAGCTGTGAAGAATAGAGGGATGAGTACAAGACGTAAATTGAGGCTTTCCTGTGTTTGTGCTGACGATCTGTAATCCAATCCTCCACAGCAGAGCTGAAATCAGCATCAGTTCCCATTCATTCACACTGGAACCGGATCAGTATGGAGAACCACATTAACTTGTCTGCCTGCAGTAGAAGTATTATATCACAGCACAGCGCAAATGAAATCCTTTATGATATGTACTGCACTTATTGATCCTCTGATTGATGATTATTCATTCACCGACCTACATAAGATGATCAGAATGGTTATTGCTATTAACCGGGTTACCAGAACTGCAGAATGCAATCAATCAATCAATCAATCAATCAATCAATCAATCAGTCCTTGGGGCAGCAGTGGCTCAGTGGTAGAGCGGGTCGTCCAAAGTTTCAAGATCGGTGGTTCAATTCCCGCTCCCGCCCAGCCATCCTTGGCATGTGAGCTGACAGTGGGATGTGTCAGCTCACCTGCCGAGGCTCCCTTCAGCAAGGCGTCGTCCCCTATGCAAGCTGCTCAATTGGGCCCACCGCAAAGTAACTGCCCGTCACTCTGTCTCCACCTTTACTGTACTAATTGCGTGCTGACAGACCCCTAATGTGTTGTGTTTCAGAGGCCAGTACACAACTTTGTAAGCATGTCTCACATATAATGTATAGTCTGAGTGGGATGTACAATATACGGGAGTCAACAGGGGCCCCAGTGGCCCGGGGCCACACTGGTCCCCCGGTGAAACTCAGCACCACTAAGGCTGATTAGAAGCAGCTGGACTCTATTTAAGATTTCATCTCTCCTCCATACTCTGATACGACCTGGGGGATCTACAAAAGCATGAGCACAATAGCAATGTTCCAGGTGCACCCGGCTATTAAAGGAAAGCTTGGTGCACTCTGTTTAACTAGTGTTGCACTCAAAACACACTTATGAATGTTTAACATAATACAACCTCTTTGCATCATTACTCTTATTTTGAAAACAGAAAATGATCCAATCAACTAGTTGACACAGCTGAAATGAACATGAAGCACTATGTATCTTTGACTATGTGCCTTTTATTGTTCAAAAAGGGGTCCCTAGCCACACTAGCGGTATGTGCATTATGGCAGTAATGAGGTTAAAATGGCAATACAAACAAGTTTAGCATGCTTTCATTATGTTGGAATTCCATAAGTGCTGCAGGGTGAAAATATACATGCATGAAAGAAAGTGTTGGACAGTATACCTACAGTGTAACCTGTTGGCATGATCTTTGCTGACCTAACCTCCCATGTCATGACCTTGGGACTGTTCATCTTGCTGGTTCCCCCAATCATCCTGCTTTGCTCCAGTCCCCAAGACATGATGCATCGATAAGCCTTGAGCAGCTGTCAGCATCATGAGGGATTGATGACACCAAAAAGATAAGTGGTGACAGACGAAAATGGCTGGACGGATTAGTGGTCATGTCACTGTGATAGGACCTTACCTGAGGTTGTAGGAAGACTCCAGTGACAGGAAGAGGAACCCTTAAAATGCAATGATTGAGTGGCAATAATGACAGTGCTTCAGATATCTTGAGTAAAGTCGCTGCTTAGTCACAGACAGGAGCCGGCCGAGGAAGAGGAGGCCTTGTGATGCCCCCAATTTAGAGGTTTTCTTCTCTAGCCGGCTGTCAGCTCTCCCTTGATGGTTTACATTTTTGTAAATGAAACTCGTCCGTTAATGGAGGGGAAGTTTACAACCATCGATTATGGTACTAATCTCACAAATGGGTATCTACTCTGAAACAGGTGGTGCTCATCAACTTTATACAGCATTTGCTGAAGTTGTTGAGGGTTGAACCACTGAACCAGGTTCACGACTATCTGCTCAGGATGAGGATTAGTAGGTTTCAGCAGTGATGTCATATCTGATAATAGAACTCAGAGTTTGTTTAAATACACTGAAGCAGTGATGTTAACAGTTTGGGGGAAGTTGCATTAAAAGATTAGCTGTTCAAACTAACAATGAATAAGCAAAGCACCCTCAAGAAAAATCCAGTCCACTGGTTACCCCGAAAAGTAGTGAACAATTTTCCCTGAGCCTTGAAATCTAAACAGTTTGGACGAGATACATTTACAGTTATCGTAACGTCACAAAGTAAGGACATAATCTGACATAGGGACCACTTGAAAGAGGCTACAATTGAATTAACTTTGTTCACACCTATGTAGTCTACTTATCGTCTCTGCTGCAGGTTGCTTGTTAGCCACTAGTAGCATAGCACATCTGAATCTGACCATCAGCCCGAGAATGACTCATCTCTATAATCCTTGTCTTGTTTCAACAGACTCCGACCAGACAGCTGCTCCAGACTTCTCTTCCTCCTTCCACCATACAGTCATCCATACAGCTGTAATTGTGCCTTGAATTAACCAACTACATGATGGGGAACATGTATTGAAGGCAACAACCCCGATCGTCTAACTATAACCATAAAGGCACTGACTCTATCTGGCCTATCTGCCACTCCCTCTCTGTTTCTTTTTCTCTGACCCTGTCCTGATCTTCCTTTTATTTCTTTTCCACCCAACCGGTCAAGGCAGATGGCCACCCAAGAGTCTGGGTCCTGCGCGGAGTTTCTTCCTCAACGAGAGTTTTTCCCTGCCACTGTCGCTTATGAAGGGTTCAGTTAGGTTTTTCTGTTTGTTAAAGCACTTTGTTGTCATGATTAAGCGCTATATAAATAAAACTTGATTCTCTTGTCATATCCACCACATGAAAAGCTGATCATCTGAGCAGCCAATGCCCCAACTGATCCCAAGTAATTTACCTGAGATTGGTGGTAATCACCTTTATCAGCTGTCTTGTAGAGATCCTAGCTGATCATTTCATCAAACAATTGCCTGAACAGCTATTTAATCAATTATATCCACTACATGAGTCAGAAGAGTCGACCACTCTCAACTAGTGCTGACAAGACAACAAAGTAGGTGAGAGACCGCCATCTAGAGGTATCTACAGGAATTTCATGTTGTCCAAAAGAACATTTCACATAAAATTTATTTCTCAACTGGCATTGTTAAAATGTATTTTATTTATTTTTTTTAGATAAGTAGAGCAAATTTACCTCTTATATCTAAATATCTGAATAGTGTTAGTACTCGCTCAGCCTGATGGAGCCATGCTGGCTGGTGGAAAGGATTTGTTTGAAACTACAAACAGCATGTAAACTCAATGTGACATTTAATACACATAATATGTCCAAAGCTGAGAGGCTACCCTCCGATACATGTACAGTTTGATTCTGATAAGGCACAATTCAAAAATAAACATATAAACACAATCAAAAGAATATAAACTCTCTTATAAAAAGGTGCAATTCAACATCCAGCCAATCATAGCTGGAGCTAAAAAAAAAAAAAGATTATTGCTTCTTTTGATAACTGTCTGATGCGTAGTAAAAATATTTGAAAGTCTTTACATGCATAGATTTTCTTTTAAATATGTCTACTAGTTTTAAAATGTTTATGAAGCAGCAACTTAAGCAGGGAGAATGTGACATCAACAGGAAACTAAAGGATAAACCAGTGGTCCATAAACTTTTCTGCGCCACCGACCAGTTTAAAGTCATAAAATATTTTCATGGACCGGCCTTTAAGGTGTGGCGAATAAACAGAACAAAATTAACCGATATGACCATTATAAAAGCTGATGTTTTCTAAATAGGGGGGCGGCAGTGGCTCAGTGGTAAAGCGGGCGGTAGAGCAGGTCGTCCTATGATTTAAGATCGGCGGTTCGATTCCCGCTCCCGCCCCCCCAAAAATACTTGGAGGTGAGCTGACAGTGGGAGGTGTCAGCTCATCTCTGGAGCACTGCCGAGGCACCCTTGAGCAAGGTGCCGTCCCCTTTACAAATTGCTCATTTGAGGCGCACCAAGAAGGAGCTGCCTGCCACTCTACCTCCCCTGCATGCCTACAGGCCCCCTTGTGTGTGTGTGTGATACAGGGGCCTGTACTCACAAATATATATATGTATGCATGCGTTTGTAATCAGTAGCTAGAGTGTGCGTTCTTAATTTCCCTTCGGGGATCAAACCAGTATATAAAATTAAAAATTAAAATTAAAATTAAAAAATATAATAATAAATGTGAATCTAATGTGTATGCAACTTTATTAGCAGTGTCTTTGTAATATTGTTTTTTGTTTGTTTTGCCAGCTTGAGAGTTTTATTTTAGCGTATACAGATGTGGAGGAGAAGCCTGTGATTTTCCCAAAACATAATATTATTTCCAATGATTATAAATGAAACAGAAATAATGTTAGTACTGTATTCTTTCTTGATCCACGGACCAGTACCTATCCGCGCCCCGGGGGTTGGGGACCATTGGTATATAAAATTAATGTAAACACTTAGAACAACCTGCCTTAATTTATGAGTCCATAATTTTTCTGCTGCAACAGTGAGAAGATCGAACGTTCTGAATGACGAAAAGAGAAGCAGAAACAGAAACTGCGTCGTTATCGATTCCACTCAGAGGTTCTGTCTCCAAACCGAGGTCGTCTTGTTTGTTCTCAGTGAAGCGGTCGCTGCCATGGCACCCTTGAGCAAGGCGCCGTACTGTGAGTCTTAAGATGATTTCCCCACAGGGGATTAATAAAGTGAATTTAATCTTAATCTTTAATCTTCAGGCTCTCTCAGACCAAACACTACACCTCCTCTGATATACTGTGGATGGTCTCGATGATTTTCTTCTTCAGTCTCTTCACTTTGTCCGGCGGCGTTTCGTTCAGACATTCCTCCACGTACTTCAGGAAGCCCGCGTGTGGAGACGCCGTCTGGCTCTGACACAGCGTCCTCATCAAGTCCAGCATCTCGCCGCTGGCGGGCGGCAGACGGCGGCTCGCCCGCTTGCGTCCTGAAACCCTGCTGTCGGTGTGAGACGAGGACGCGGTGGACGAGGCGGAGGAGGGGGAGGAGCGACGGGAGTCTGGGGGGGTAGGCGAGGGAGGGCCTTCGAGGCTGTGTGATGTTGTATTGAGTTTGGTGGCGGTACAATGGTGAGAGGAGGGAGGAGCTTGGCCGTCCAGGTGGAGGACGTCGGGCTCCTCCGTTCGCTCGTCTTCGTCACACGAGTCGCAGAGGAACATCAGCTCGCGGTAGTGTCTCCACTTTGGGAAGTAAAAGTCCTCCGAGCCACACGTTTTGTTGGAGCTGACGGCTTTGTGTTCACGTTGGAAGATGGTTCGCAGGTTCCTGAACTTTGTTTTTATGTCTTCCACTACAGAAGAAGAATTACAGCCAGTTAGCCTCAACACACGACCCGGCTCTGAGGAATCATTCCACTGAAACTGACTGGAGCTCATCTCTTCAGATGGTGTGGTGGATCCACGTCGGTGTTGTTACCTGTGAAGGAGACTGGCTCACTATCGGACAGGAGGCTGCTCAGTGTCTCCAGCAGCGTCTGCCTCAGCAGTTTGTTCCTGTAGTTCTCCGACCTGTGGTTCCACAGACAGCTGTGCTCTGGAACACAAAGGACACGCATGACAAGGAATCCTCCGTCACTTCTTTTTCACGCAACAAACCAGACGTGTCCTCCACTGCACCGGACAGATCTGAGGACCATTCACAGAACATCTCAATGGAGAGTTCCACTTTAAACAGTCTATCAGAGTGTGGGAAAAGGTAATACAGCTAGAAGGTGGTTTACTTTCAGTATGGGGGGGGGTTCAGAAACTTTTACATTACCGTAAATAATAAGATAAATAGTTTGTCGTTCTATCGTAGTATTCGTTAATCGCATGTGGTTCCTGGAACGTGTTAACCACAAGAGACGCACACAGGAAAGAGTGTACATGGCAGAAGGTGGGGGGGGGGGTCTTCTTTATGTGGGAGCAGAACAAAAAACAGTGAGGTTTAGGCTTAAGTGAAATAAAATAAAATAAATAGCTATATACATAGACAAATTAAAAAATGAATTTAAGTTGATAAAAATTATGTCTAAATTCAAGAAAAAAAAAATTCATTCATTCATCACCTACAAACTCGCTTAATCCACAAACGCAGGTCGTGGGGGAAAAAAAAAAATTTAAATGAGTTAATTGATGGTTATAAATGTCTGTAAATTTGCAGAGGTGAAGCCATTAAGCCATAGTGGGGAATAATTCAATTTATGTGAATGTTGTTAAAAACAAACGGATGTTGTTGTTGTTGATGTTGATGTTGTTGTTGTTGTTGTGATTAAGTTGTGTTACTCAGAAGGGGCTTCTATAAGCAATTTGCTTCAGCCCAGTCCTTTTTTGGTTACTATCAATACAATTGAATTATGTATTGGTTTTTTTGTCGTTTTTTTAAATGTGAAAAATATGAATAACCAAAATAAATTTCATTCATTCATTCAAAAATAAAGATATAAAACTGACAGTACGGTGAGAGATGAAGATGAATCCACCTACCGGCGTAAAACGAAATGAGCTGCTGGACTTTGGTCTCGTGCCAGTGGCAGCGGGACTCGGCCCCCGGTCTGCCGTCGGGTTGGACTGAACAGGAAGTGGAGAACTTTGGAGGAGAAAGATTCACACGGGGTTTGGTGTCCAGCAGGGAGGTGGATGGGGAGGCGGGGGCGGGACCAGACGTTTGGCCCACTGGTTTTAGACTCTCTGGAGATGCAGAGAGACAGATTTGGTACGAGGCGCTGCTGTTGATCCTGACATCGCCGGGCTCAGCGGGGGGGCTGTTGAACTTGGTTTGGGGGGAGAAAGTGTTCAGGGAAGAGGAAGGCGTCTGGGTTCCGTGTACCACACCCTTGTCTTCCCGTGGAATCGGCAGCTGTGGGTTGTCGTCTTCATCACAGGACTCACAGAGGAAGAGCAGATGCTGGTAATGTTTCCATTTGGACACGTAGGGTTTATGGGATGTCCTGCTAGCCTGGACCACTTTGTATTCACGGTTGAAAACCGTCCGAAGGTTCTTGAATTTGCACTTTATGTCCTCAACTGCAGAACCGCAACAAAGAAATCAAATTTAAACTAACGCCTTCTAATTCACGGGTTCAACTTCACAGCTTTTAGGTCCATTTTCCAAAGAGCGTTTTAGTCTCTTTCAGCATGTTTTTGGTGTTACAGCACATTTACTAAAGTGAAAAATTTGCCAAACTAAAAGGAGTGTGAACACTTCAATCTGTGGCCTCAGGTAGGAGATGAGCTCCCAGAGGACCAGACATTCCAGCTGACCCTGGCAGACAGTGAGCTGGGCTGCAGAAACCCATTACCTGACAAAGACACGGAGTCATCAGACAGTTGACTCTTCAGCGTCTCCAGCAGCCTCAGTCGGAGCTGACGGTTGTTGTGATTTTCAGACCTCTTGTTCCACAGACAGTTATGCTCTGTGGACGAAAAGACACAACACTTCCTGTCAAAGTCTTCCAGATTTGGTCAGATCTGGATTTTAAAAAGGAGCAGTTTATTTACCAGAGAAAAAAGTAATTAGCGCACGCTCCCTCTCCTCTGTCCAGTAGCATTTAACCGTGATGTTGGGGGGAGTGCAGGAGGGGAGGGAGGAGGTGGATGGAGGGGGGAGGAAGGAGACGGAGGTGAGGCCCTCTTCCTGTGGGCCGGTCGGCGGTGAGAGGGGTGGGTCGTCGGGGCCGTCGTCCTGGTCCCAGCAGCCCTGCAGGAACATCAGCTGCTGGTAGTGCTTCCACTGCGGCACGAACACGTCGTCCGACCGGCACACCTGACTCGCCTTAACCATCTTGTATTGACGTTGAAAGGTCGTGCGAAGGTTCTTGAATTTGTTCTTAATGTCTTCCACTGCAAAGAAGAACCAGAAGTGTATCAGATTTTTTTTTTTTCCAACATTAAATCCGATTTTTTGTTCATGACCACACCTCACCGGAGAACGGAACAGGTGGGGGGTGGGCCGACAGGAGGATCCTAAGACGCTCCAGAGTTTTCCATCGCAGCTGTCGGTTCCTGTAGCTGTTGGACTTGTGGTTCCAGAGACAGCTGTTCTCTGAAAAATAAAAGCAAACAACAGGCTAGACCTCCAAATCAACCGTAGGAATGTGTGCGCGTGTGTGTGTGTGTGTGTGTGTGTGTGTGTGTGTGTGTGTGTGTGTGTGTGTGTGTGTGTGTACATCTCTGTGTGGCTCCCCGGTGCGCTGGCGTCACACCTGGAGTTTCCCCCGCCTCACGCCCTCAGTCTGCTGGGATAGGCTACAGCTCCCCGTGACAGCAGATGAAGCAGTTAGAAGATGAATGAATGAATGAATGAATGAATGAATGAATGAATGAATGAATGAATGAATGAATGAAGAGGCTAAACCAGCGCAAAGGTGCTCAGTGCTGGTTCACAGAAGAAATAAAAATCAGCTTTTGATCATAAATCAAATAAAAAAACATGCAAAAAAATAGAATGTGCTTTCTTAATTTCCCTTTGGGGATTATAACATAGTATACATTTTTTTAAAGTAATAAAAATAAATAAATACAGTGTTTTCTACACTATAAGGCCTTCAATGAATGGCATATTTAAAACTTTTTTTCCATATATAAGGTGTACTGGATTATAAGGCGCTCTGTCGGTTTTTGAGAAAATAAAAGGCTTTCAGGTGCGCCTTGTAGTGCAGAAAATGCTGTATTTTTATTTCTTTAGTGCCATTTTCTAGTGTTTTAGAGTTACTACCTCTGTCAAAAAGAAATACTTCCACTCATGGGTATTTAATGATTTCTTTGCAGGATTATGCAAAAAAACCCTAAAAAAACAGAGTTCACTGAAACGTGGTGGGATGATTCGCTATGGACCTCCACTTGATCCCCCTTTAAGAAATCTATCGCTTCGTTTTAGGTTATGGTTTGAATTTGTATGTTTGATTGAAATAAAGTTGCACTGTTGTTTTATGGGAGGAGCTTTGTTATGTGTTTTGGTTAAAAAAATTTTTTTTTTTACATGAATATTTCTCAACAGGATGTTTTGATTCTTGAATAAACATCCTGTTTAAAGATGTAAACTAAAAATATAAATATGTATAAATCAAACCTCAAATCTTTTAAATGTCATGTTGCACAGGAGAAACATCCCGTGTTTCCAGGACGGAACCTGTAGCTGCTGTCATGAGTCTGTTTACAGGTCGGCCGCTCCGCAAACCAAACACTAAATTGCCCGTGACCGTCAATCAATACATCTTAAGAAACGTTAAAAACTCGGACAACTCCGCTAACTTCTTGCCGTCGGACCTACAGGTGAGACGGAAGCTAATTTACCGCTGGTGACGTTTTATTTTATTGTTATTTTTCGTTTTGTAGAAATAAAAGCTAACTTGACTTCAGTTGCTAGTCGCCATTGCTGTTATTTTGTTATCGGTGTCTCATCGGTCTCCTCTAGCAACGGTTGCCCAGAAAGGTTGCAGTTTTCCGACAACATATGGAATAAAAATAGGGCAACTTTTACCGAATAAAAAGTTTCGGGTGTAAATGTGTGACTTACTGGAGAAGAACGCGATGAGCGCCCTCTCTTTCTCCTCCGTCCAGAACCGCTCCGGTGTGAAGCTGACCGGAGACGCCTCCATATTTTTGTTGCTGCTGTTCAATTCCTCCTCTGTGTTGCTGCGCGGGTCACATGACCCGCAGGCCAGGCTCTGGTTGGACGATTCGTTGTCGATCCTTTGAACAGTTACTCGCATTGCCCAGTAGAGGTCGCTAGTGGTTGGTGTTCATCACGGGGACGCTGTTGCCGAAGTGTTAGTAACACACATCCATTCAATCCATTCAAAGATAAAAGATTTAAGATATAAATGTAGTAAAAAATTATTAATTTGCTCAGGAGCTACTGAGTTAGAATGAACCTTTCATTTTAATTTCCAATTCTATTGTAAAGTGCAATGTGCTGAGGTCTGCTGGTGAATGTGGACATAACAATCCAAAATAATATTTTTTGGAAAAGCAAAATGTGTTACTGTAATAAAAGCTCCAAAATAAATTTATATGAGCCTTAAATCACTGTTTTCAAGATGAAGCATGAACCCAACTCTATTTAGAAAAAAAGCTAATGTAATGGTTGAGTCAAATTCTATCTAAAAGTGTTTTTTTTAATTGTTTTGTTTTTAGTAATTTTAAACTAATATTTTTGCATGATCAGAGTTTTCAGACACACTCACAAGTACTTTTGACTTGTCACCAGTCGAGTAGCTCTGCAGGAGCGTCAATCCATCCTGATTCATCCATCGCTGGCCTGTATACCCAAACTGGTTAGCATTTGTCTTAAATACTGTACAAGACAATAAAAACCAACACCTAACACTTAAAAAAAACATTCGTCACGCAGATATCAAGTGTTGTTCTGTTTTAATGTCCAACAACTGGCTCGCACGCTTCCAGACAACAGACAACAGTTTACGTGTATTTACAGTACATTTCATCTTCACGTGTACAGACGTCCAATCCATGTACAATATTTACATTCGGGTCAGTTTCACTGCTGCAGTCACAACAATAGTTACTGCTGCTCTGGGTTTGGAGAGAAAGGAAACAGACGCAGACATCATATTCTGTTCATAGCCCGATTTCCAAAGGCCCACATGATGGGATTATTTAAAAAAAACACTTCATTCTAAACAACAATGGCGGCGAAACAGTCAACAAAAAAGTCTTCTTTAGTTGATGAAGTAAATAAAAACAAATGGGATTAAATTAGAGGAGATCACTAAAATTCAGGGCTGTTGTTACCTATTCAAGTGCTGTAAAAATGTAATGCTTTAAAAGGATATGAAAAGAATGTTTCTCTCGGCTTCATTATCACGTTTCCTGGTAACCAGTTTAGGGTGGAGGTTTAATCTGAGATGTATTTGCATAATGTTTTGGAGTGAAGTCAAATTAAATAATTCTGATGGGCCCCTCCAGAGGCTATATCTTCAAGATGAGCAATTTTTAGACATGCAGTGCAGGCATTTGATTGGTTGAAAGGGATGAGACGTGAAGGCTGAAGCCATGTACAGAAAGGACATTTGACATTTATATGCTAACTGTAATTTACGTGGAATGTCAGCGAGACACACCCCTCACCCTGTGACCAGAATTCCGGGATGGAAACATTCTCATGTGTGAATAAGAGACAAAAAAAAAGGAATCTTTTTGCTCCAATTCCTTTGCTTACATTATATACAATCAATAACATCATTCACATGTACGTACGCGGGTGATAGAGCAAATAACTATGTCCACCCTGTGCCGGTTATATTCTTTATAAAGTCTTCTCTAAAGCTCTAGTCAGATCTGTCTGCGATGCTTCAAGTAGACGTTCATCCACAGGAGGTTCACTGCTGTCAAGGATAAACCCCAAAAAACTATCCGCAACTGGTTTTAAGAACCATCCATAGGTTTTGTAACACCTACAGCTGATCTCACTACTGTTTGGAAAAAAAACAAGAACAATGAGATGGATCTAAATGTCATGGTGACAAGCTGCTCACTAGTGGTGAGTAATGTTCTAAATCACTATTTGGGTTCGGTATTATAATGGTTGAGGATTTAATGCTGCACTCGATTACGTTTAAACTGTAGCTGTGGGCTAGATGTGTGTTACAATATAATCCCATCTGAAGCATGTCCAGGACATACCCAAATTCAGTTTAACACCAGTTACATGATTTAAATCCATTGTTTCACGGATGCATATACTCTGTTAAAATTATTGATGGACAGTCTGGACAGAAACAAATAAGATCTGCTTGATTTTTAATTATAATCCATGACGCTGCCATCTTTTCTCTTACTTTAAAAAGCCCTTTGGGCTACAAGTAGATGATATTGAGCATTCAAGATATTTCCTACTCTGACTTAAATGACCAGTACAGACATTGAGTTGGCTACACATCGCTCTGTTGAGTTCACAGGTCTGCTGGTTAATGATAAAAGTTTGGAAACAGCAATAAGAGTATAATAAATAACAAAGATAATCTTAGATTACATACACTTTGAAACACAAAAGTCCACAGATTGTCCACCCCTACAGAAAAAGTGCTGCTTTAGTACTTATTAACCTCTATTAAAATTATACCAGCCCATTGATACTATGGTTGAAACAAGCTACGAGGTTAGCACCAGCGTTTTTCACTCTGTAAGCAGCATTTTCATATAATTGACTCTGGTATCAAAATAAATAAATGTGATAGACGGTGAGAGAGTTCAGGTAGAGTGAAATCTGAAAATATGCTGCTCTGAGGTAGACCATCAAAAGCGGACATCAACAGTATAAATCATCCAGTGAGGTGTGATTGGTTATTATATTCATGTTTAAAATCATTCAGTTTTCTTTTGTTTAACAAAAATACATTATAAATTTGGGCCTGCGTTACTAAAGAATTCCAAAGTTTCTTTTTGTTAATAGGAAACATATCCATGAAAAATGATCAATAACTGTTTTAAAATTGACATTCTAAAGTGTTTTGTGGTCGACTCGTCTCTCAGCTCATCATATTCCTACCCTGTTAGTGATCAATAGCTTATGGCCCATGAGATACTGTACACTTAAAACTCTTTAGCCCTGTCAAAACAAAAACAAAAAAAGTGTAAGAAAAAAAGTTCAACAAAACCTATAAATCAACAGCGACATTTTGGCTCCTGTAAATATGTTGCAGACGTGAATCTTCTGTACAATATTCAACAAGTAAAAGACCACAGCGTTAAAAATTACGTCGCCAAAAATGATACAACTGAAGGGTAAAAACACTTTTTCCTGTTTGTCACAAAAAAATCAGCCACTTCCAAGCTTCATGATGAACAATAACCCTCCATTAATTCCACTAATATATATCTTTCTTTCCCCCTTCTGGGGGGAACTTGCAGACAACCTCCCATTGGAGGAATGCAGCTGGTCCCGCCTCCTGTCAATCAGCCAATGGATTCATTTAAACGGCGCTTTCTTGCGCCAATCGCTGTCCTTCCCGTCAAACTGAACGATGACATCTTATTTGCAGCTCTTTTGCGCCCTCCCCCCTCGAAAAAACATCCTCATTGGTCACACAGAAGATGCTACTGCCCAATAGGGGGAAACAAACAAAGCTATTGGTGCTTATTGTTGTCGAGAGTTATCTTCTGACAACACAAAACACTTGGTCCCACCCTGCTGCAAAGAAAAAGTGACTTTTTTTTTTTTTTTTTTTACAAATGCTTCAATCAAACTGCGCCGTAACCTCCATAGGATGTCCACCCGTCAAACGATGCTGTCGTGCAGCAGTGGCTCAAAGTCCTCGTCGCTGGCGGTGGGAGGGGATTCCTCGTCGCTGCCGGGGAGCGGCGTGTTGATGTGGACGCCGGCCAATGAGGACATGGACTCCTTACTGTTGGCGTGAGGCTTGTCGTTGAGGGAAAGCTGGGAGGAAGAGGACGAGCAGGAAGGTTTCTCGGGTATGAAGACAGCGACGAGGAAGGCGACGACCACGGTGCACGCCCCCAAAAGGAAGGGAGGACCGGGGATCAGGGCTCGCTGAAGAGCAAAGAGACAAAGAGAAAAGTTTAAAAGATCAGACAGAAGCTGCCAGTTTATTATGGTAAAATTAGAATTTTACCATAATAAACATAATAAAGGTGATTCTTCTTGCTTGACACACACACACACACACACACACACACACACACACACACACACACACACACACACACACACACACACACACACACACACACACACACACACACATATGCATACAGTGTCCAAAAAACGTATACGACCTTCAGCAGGTGATAAATAAATTGTTTACGGGTATTTTGTAGATTAAACACATTGAAGTCAACAATTTCATTCCAAAATGCTACGGTAAATATAAAAATACAGTTGAATTGCAAAGACAGTTTAGCAGGGAGTTTAAAAAAACCCTTTGTGGTGCGCGCCCAGGAGCAACTTATAAAGGGCCATTGATCCACATGGGCCTTGAAGCGCCCATTGATCCACATGGGCCTTGAAGCGCCCATTGATCCACATGGGCCTTGAAGCGCCCATTGATCCACATGGGCCTTGAAGCGACCACCCTCCGGTCCCCAGCCCAAGACTGGCTGAGCTACTGCCCCCCCAATGCAGACTTTCCAGCAAAGACTGTGTAGAGCGACAAAGCCACAATCAAATTTCAATCAAAATTATACAATTATTCTAAACACCTAGTTTACATTCATTTAAAGTTTGAGAGACCCTGCATATCGTGTATTGCATAACTGTTTTCTTTCCACCTCAGTACCTGATCACTGATCATCCTGTGTTTAATGCAGCTCAGACATCCGGATCAATCGATCAGTCACCACATGGGGCAGGCCATCAGTCAACGAGTCTTTTGATAATTTGTCTTAGTGCTCTCCTGAACCCAGCAGCCTCCTATTCAGCAGGAATACCAGCCTCATCCAGACTGATCTTTAGTCAATAAGGAAACGTCACACAAGTCCTACTGCTCCTGCAACCTGATCCCGATCTAAGCCATCAGATCCATCTTAAGCTGGAGTTATGATAAACTGACTCTGACCAATCCTCCCACTCTCAGGGTGTGATCAGAGCGCTGCTTTTCAAGCGTGGAGAACAAAGTAAATGAGCGCCTCAACTATCAAAGAGTAAAGACGAGACTTTTCTGACATTAGTGCATGAACCATATGAATCTATGCTGATGAGTCCTTACAGTTTCCACTCGACTCCCCAACTAAAACCACTAGTCTACCATCAACACTACTACTTCATTCTTGTAAAAAGTGGAGAGTAGTTTTGTTTTTGTGCTTTTTTTCTTGTGTTTTTGATGGTGATGTGATGTCCGCGGTCACATGTTACATCAATGCTTGTAAAGTGTTGGTTGTTCAGATGTTCAGTTCAGTGCAGAAGCAGCGGCGCAGCAGTGAGGTACCTCAGTGGGGCTGTGTAGAGGCAGGGGGTCGATGTTGAAGTCTCCCTGGATGGGGTCCATTGTGTTCAGCTCCACATTGAAGAGGAAGAAGATAAATCCATACAGAGCTGGACCCAGCCCATTACACAAACCCCTGATGCCTGTTATCATCCCCTGGACCACACCTGAAGAGGAGAAGGCAGGTCATGTTGAAATCTCTACCTACTGATATATTTAGCTGCAGCGGGATGATTTCAATGCCTGGTTTAGTAATACAAACCTACATCTGGAAAAATCCGGAACAACACACTGACCTATTGATCTGAAGAGGAGGGAAACATACGACGAGGGAGGAGGAAGAGAGGAGAGAAACAAAGAAGAGAATAACCAGAAGTGGGAAAGGTGAGAGTGAGGAGGAGTCATAGAGATGGGGGAGAGAGAGGAGAACATGAGGAGAATGGGACCCAGCAGGACGGGAGGGAGGAGAGGAGAGGAGCGAGGAAGGATGAATGACGAAGATGAGGGATGTTTCTCACCTTGTTTATCGGGGTCAGCAGACTGAGACACCAAAGCAGAGACAGCTGGGAAGGTGATGGAGGACATTGCTGCTACAGCACCAGCTGCCCACATCATCCTGTTAACACACACACACACACACACACACACACGCATATGCATGCAGATTAGATTGAAGCAGATTGAAACAGATTCTAGGTAAATATACTGACTTAAACTACTTCTGAAATTTATCAGCATCAACTGTGATAACAAGCAGGCGAAGCATCTTTTGTATTTCATTTTGGATTTTTAGTTGGTCTTCCCTTTCTGTGCTATTTTTTTTTCTTGTCTCACAATCGTCTCCTCTCTTTGCTTTGACCACCTGGACTTCGTGGATTTTCCGCTGAGAACTACTCGTGTTCCCTTCACCCCAACGTGATACGCGAGGCAGAGAAAGAGAAAGCGGGCGCATAATCCTCACCACGGCTCTGATCCGAAGCCATACCAGGCCAGCTGAAGGATCTGGAAGCCCAAACCCAGCAGGACGGTGTTTTTGTTACCCAGAGTCCTCATCAGTAGAGTGAGTAACAGAGTCTGCAAAGGGAGGGAGAGAACGTATATTAATACCTTTACTAATTCATGCATGTACTGTAATTCAGGCACATGTATATAAGTATTTAAATTAAGTAATGATTAAGGTAGAAAAAGTTTTGCATTTTGTTCCGTGATGCAAACGTGCCTCACGATTCGCGCATTTCATTCGTCTTATTCTGAAAAACTCCTTAGAAGAGTGGCACAAATGACACAAACTGTATACAATTATGTTAGAAGCCTATGGTAAACTTTTTTGAGTTCAAAATCAAATTGATGAGCATGTTTTTGGTTTTTATGTGCAATAAAATACAATTTTTTCATTTCCGAATTTGACTGTGTGTCTATTTTGCCCCAATATGTCAATATAAAAAGTTATAGGGAAATAAAAACTAACTCTTCGTATAACTGAAGTTGTGCTGAAGATATACATACCAAGCATGGGTATATGTTAAATAATTTTTAATGTGGTATACAGAGACAAATATCAAAAGTACCAAAAACGGCAACTTGAATCAGTAGTTGATGAGAGCAAATGGGACAAACATGGATGTTTCTATCTTACCTGCGCTACAATAGAGAGAATTCCCACCACTCCGATGAAAACAGCAATGGTTGTTGAGGAGAAATTAATGACCTGGAGGGACAAACAGAAGCCATGATGATGTTTGTCTCTGAGGATTATGGCAGGTTTCACGCCAAAAAAAGACTAAACAATCTGTAAACATGAGTCTCTGTATCAAAACACTTTCGAATCCAATATGCTAATTCAAGTTTTCACAAATTTTGCGAACTATTTATCGAAAAGCACAAGTCTTAGAAAGGAAACTGTTAATTCAAAAGTGAATTAATACACCATCATAAATCACAATAATCCTGTAATCCTAAAGCATATAAACACTTTCCTACCTGTCTCAGGTAGAGGAAGAAGCTGGAGTACTGGCCGGCCTCGGGCAGGTACGACAGGAACACAGTGATGCAGATCAGCAAGACCGTTGAGTCTTGACCAACCTTCCTCAGAGACTAGAGGAGAAACGACAACACGAGCGCCGTCAGATGATCAATTATTATTATACCTAAAAGGGCTGTGATCAAGATTAACAATCCCGATTATTATCATCCCAGCAGCGTCCGTATATACAAGTCCTCCAGCAGCCTTAGGACACTACCTGACATCTAAACTACTACTCAGGTGAATATGTTAAATTATGAGCCACTGACAGCAAAGGGGTCGGCCTGCTCCCATGAGATGGGCGCCCCCCAGGTGTTGAGCCTCATCTTGTCCGGTAGGGACTCGGGGACAGACAGCAGGATGAAGCAGATGTCGGCCAGAGCGATCAGAGTGGCCACCAGGACCACCAGGTTGTCCCCGTACCAGGCCGACAGGTACGCCCCGATGGCCGGACTCGTCACCAGGCTGGCTGCAAACGTAGCCGACACCTACAGGTAAGAGAGAGGGTTTAGCATGTTAGCATGCTAACAGTAGCAGCAAACATTAAGCTTAGCTGAGGTTGCAGATGATGTCATTGATCCTGCAGGTAAATAATGTTGATTGCTTGAATCAATATTATTTACTGAACAAACACATTTTTTGAGCTCTTAGCTTGAATCCGGTCTGAAATAAGTCAACAACTGAGAAGTAAAAGTGCAGCTCAGGTTCTCCATCATGTGATTACCTAAAAGCAATGCTCCCAACAAAAGGATAAAAATCTTCCCCTACAGTATTGATCAACATTAGTTATCAATCATTGATCATTGATCGTGAGCGATGACAGTTCTTTAGGAAAAAACAGGATCTGCATCCATCCATCCATTGATCCATCCAGCCATCCATCACCCACCCATCCATCCATCCATTCATCCATCCATTATCCATTCATCCATCCATTCATCCATCCATCATCCATCGAACCAGCCAGCCACCCATCCATCCATTCATCCATGCACCTACCCACCCACCGATTCATCCATCATCCATCCATCTACCCACCCATCCATCCATACATACATACATCCATTAAAATCTCTGTCCACTCACTGGCTGGCATTTTAATGTGATCCTCTGATTGGTTAATTTCAAGAAGGATACGCCCCCTCTTTTCATCAGAGACACGATCCTGTGTTCTACTGCTAGTTCTACTACTGTGTTCTATTTGTCTCCCATACACCTTCCAGATGTTTACTGCATATTTACTTAGCAGAACTCACCAAGCCGTAGGCGGTGCTCCGCTCCCTTTCATCCGTCACATCGGCAACGTAGGCAAAGATGACCGAGAAGGTAACGGAGAACGCTCCAGACATGGAGATCATGGCGAAGTACCACCTGGAGGACGAGCAGGCAGAAGAGCGACAGTTAATAAGTTCTCTTTTTCTGAGTTCTGTGCTTTAAAGATTCCCGATCTGAAGTCACGTGTTCTAATCCCTTGTGGTGTTTTTATCCCAAGTGACTTTACTGCACCTCTAACTCTCTGTATGACATGAACATCTCAAAGCCAGCACACACACACACACACACGAACTGGTCATACCAGGGGCTGAGCCTCATCAGAGGAATGGGGGCGCATGTGAAGAAGACGGTGACCAGGAGGAAGGACCGCCTCCCCCACACGTCCGACAATGCACCAATCAGAGGAGCAGACATGAATGACAGCAGGCCCTGAAGGTGAGGAGGAGGAGGAGGAGGGTGAGTCAACACTTTGATTTGAGTTGTCATACATTCATGTTTAGATACTTTTAACATAATAATCATATTTGTGACGAGTAAGGAAATTCTAATGATGTCAAATCAACATATTGAACGCCATAATGAGTTTAATATTACGTTAATTGTTCATCCCACATGACGGAGAAAGCGGGACACATCTAAGCGGCTGAGGTTCTTACCTTCACGCCCTGAATGAGTCCATTCATCAGGAAGGTGTGCTGAGGGAACGTTTCATGTAACACCTAAGGAGAGAGGCACGGCACCAACATTAAAAAAATGGCACAAGATCAATTAGACCAGAATTACTGCGAATAGTTTTCAAACCTCTCATCCTGATGACTGGACTGATTGACTTCAACGGTTGCAAATTCATTTTATAACGTCATAAATATCCAAGACTTCACCAATGATGATGAATAATCTGACATTTTTCTGACCAGAGGTGACCCACACACACACACACACACACACACACACACACACACACACACACCACCACCCTCGCTCTCTTACTTACCGTGAGCATCGGCGTGGTGAGCAAACCCCAGGCGAAGAACTCCAGGAAGATGACGACCACCGCGTGATACACACTGGGTCTGCCGATACCATGCTGGAGCTGGGACACACACACACACACACACGCGCATTACAACCACAATCACATGAATCTATTATTAAGTCATCCTCTAACACGATTGAACAGTTGAGATTCATCTTGTAAAACTTTTTAGATCTTTCAGCTCTTTTTACCCAGAGCCAGATGGGAGCGGGAGCAGAGAATGAAATGATTGTCATCCCACTGACACAGATACACAGGATTTACAGTATATGTATGTTTCAACTAACCAGTGTGACACTTATTTCCCCTTCCGGGATTAAATCAGTACATAAAATAAAAATTAATAAAAAATTAATAAAAATAATCATGTGTCTGTGTCCGTAATCCAGAGAAAAAATAATAAATGATGATTTCTATTGTAACCAGATGTGATTTCCATAGTCAACCAATCACTTGGGGTTGTTTTGGGGGTTTTTTGGACAAAAAAAACACCAGCTTTGATTACTGCAGACTGAATCAGGATAAAATGAATTAACTGACTGAAATTTTATCTGTCCACCCATCTCTACTGTTTGTCGTTGGGGTTATTAACCAATCAATCCATCCTGGACCCACAAAGAAAGAACCAAATTTTATTGATCTCACGATGGAGAAATGATCTTTTCCACTCTTTACTGATACACATGCATATACAGTATATTGTCTGTACAGGCCCCTGAAACACAACCACACACAAAAGGGCCTGCAGGTGTGTAAATTAAACATATTGGGAGGTAGAGTGGTGGGCAGCTCCAACCGGGTGCACCCCTAAAATGAGCAACTTGTAAGGAGGATGGCGCCTTGCTCAAGGGCGCCTCAACAGGGATCGATGATCAACCAAAAGACGATGTAGCGGAGAGACAGCCTGATGTCTCTGCTCTCCGATCAACCACCATGTGAAAGGGAATGTAAATAACCGTTGTCTTATTTTCATTGTTTACAAAGCTTCATTCAGAGTATGTATTAAAATGTCACGCTAGATACATTCCTGGGTTACACACCACGCCTCTACTGCTTGCGGAACTGATGTGTGTTCAGTCACCGCAGTTCCGCAAGTAGAAGAGGTGTGGAAGCGCTCGTCTACCTGACTAATGAATTATTACACATGTGATGTCTACTAATAACTCAACTGAGCTTCAGTAGTGTTGAGTCCTGTTATAATGTGTTACAGTGATTGACCGACTGTGGGCGTTGTGATTAAATTGATTAAGGAGGATTAGGAAAACAAGAAGAAAATAAAGCGAAAGCACGTTGTCCATACCGAAGTGTCTCGGCAGCTTATTTTACATTTCATCGGCATAGAACACCACATTTTTGGCGACGAGGATGTCCGTTAACATTCCGCTACCTGCTGCATTCCTGCCTTGTCCAGGTGAACCTGCTATTCCGTTCCTTACATGGATTAAAATGTTCGAAAACTACATGCTGGTCATCGATGCTGACGCATGGCCAGAAGCCAGAAAACGTGCTGTCCTTCTTCACGCACTTGGAACTGAGCGACAATGACTATTTTATTGTCTACGGAAGTCAGGTACGACTCTTGCTACAGCTGTAGCAGCACTTGAGAGACATTTCATTCATAAAGTTAATGTGGTTGCGGAACGGCATAAATTTCGCCAGAGAGCGCAGCGACCAGGTGAATCCGTAAACCAGTTCTTAGCTTCTCTGAGAGAGTTAGCAACTTTTTGTGAATTTGGCAACATGGAGGAACAAATGATTCGTGACCAACTGATTGAACGCGCTGCAAATACACGCGTCAGAGACAGAGTTTTACTAGAAGCCGATCTCACACTGGATAAAACTACTACGCTGGCTCTGCAGATTGAGTCCGGGCTATGCAACGTGGGACTTTTCTCTGAGGACACGAACAGCACGAATTTGCAGAATTTTAGAGAGAGAGATTAAACATGTGCTCTCCAGTGTATACTATCCAAGAGCAAATGGAACGACAAAGAGATTTAATAGGGTATTGAAAGAATGCCTACTGACAGCAGACAGAATGTGTAAACCATGGAAACAAGCTGTAACGGAGTTCTTGCAGATTTATAGTGCAACTCCTCATGCTACTACAGGAACTACTCCATTTGAGTTACTGAGGAACAGAAAGATGTGTACTAAACTAATCTCCTTCCCATTTCACTCAATTGTGCACAACACAACCGAGTTAAAGAGATTGTGAAACCAGAACCAACTAAGGAGTAAGAAATACACAGACAGAAAGAGGAGCAAAAATACCTACTTTCAAAGTGAATGATACGGTCCGTGTCCGTCGACCTGAACATGTTCACAAGGGATCATCGAGGTTTACAGAACCAATGACTGTAATTAAAGAAATCGGATCTAGTACATATCTGTTAAGTGATGGAAGAAAATGGAATACGTCAAAGCTGACACGCTTCCCAAAAGACGGATTAGCATGTACTACGGAAAATACGGACATGTGCTTTGATGAATTCAAGGTTCCGGAGATTTCAGAGAACCTGAGGGAATCTGAATCGGTTCTGAGACGAACTGGCCGAGTCAGAAAACCACCAGAGTGGTTAGCAGATTTTGTTACAGGAAAGTAAAATGAAACACTGATGACATGGAAAATTATTCTTTTGTTCTGTTTATACAAGTCTAATTACAAGCTTCTTGTACTTAAATGGTGAAGTACATTATTGTTTAACCCGTTACGTTGATACAAAGTAATTCCTTCAAGAAAAGGGGAAATGTTGTGTCCTGTTGTAATCTTACAGTGATTGACTGACTGTGGGCGCTGTGATTAAATTAAGGAGGATTAGGAAAAAAATAAAGAGTAAGCACGTTGTCCATACCGAAGTCTGTCGGCTGCTTATTTTACATTTCATATCCACCAACACACCTTCATCACGGAGCTAAAACTTCAGGTTTTAGTGCTGACGGTACAAAAGTCATCTGAAGATGTGACTTTGGACAAACTGAGTTTTGATGCAGCTTAAAATAACTGATTGACAGGCTTATTTAGGGTGTCCACTATAAAACACATCACCAGGACTTGTTAGAATACACTCCACTCAAATAAAATACAGTGGTACCTCTACTTACGAAATTTTCTACTTACGAAACGCCCTAACAGGAAAATATTACCTCTAGTTACAAAAGAAATTTTGAGTTACAAAAGGTAAAAATACAGTATGGCTGCTACTCGCAGCTCCCATAGGTTCCTGAATGCAACATTCTTATAGCTGCTCTGCCATTGGCTATTACCTAGCATGCTGGCATCCCATTGGCTAAGAGGGACCTCTGTGTGTAGCTAGATAGGTGTCTATGCAGCGTCTTCGTCATTCGGCCCTCGACCCATGAGGTGTTCTGATAGTTTTACGTAAATATATTAACTTTTAGAGTATTCACTATGGACCCCAAGAAAGTGACGGAGAAAAGAGTAAAATTATCTCTTGCTTTGTTTGTCCGTAGAAACAAAGCAAGAGATAATAGAAAAGCATGAAGAAGGGATGCGTTTGGTTGATCTCAACAAAGAATATGGTCGTAATGCATCTACAATCACCACGTTATTAAAACAATAGGAAGTTTAAGGAGTTTAAGGCATCGCGTGGGTGGTTGGAGAAGTTCAGAAGGTGGACTGGAATTCACTCTGTTTCATGGTAAGATAGGTGCGCATGAACCAAAGAGGGCAAAAAACAATGAGGACAGCAGTTAAAAGGTAAATGACCTTGACCTTTCATTATTATTCTTTACTCTATTCTTTGTTTTTTACATTATGCACAACTCTCATTTATTGTGTAATAATCTAATCATAACATGTATTTGTGTTGATGCATTATTATGCTTTATAAAACATTTATGTCGGAATTTTGGGGGGCTTGGAACGGATTATGGCATTTGCATGGAAAACTTAAGAAATTTTACACTTATGTAATTTCTTCCAGAACCAATTAATTTCTTAAGTAGCGGAATCACTGTGCATGCGTTTCTAAAATAATCCATTATTCAGAGAAAAACTAAAAATCAATTCATAAAACAAATAGAATTAAGTGTGGTTTCACGACAACAAGGCAAGTACATATGTTGTATTTAACAAACTGAGCCGATACAATATATTAATGTCATATAAATGGTGAGTATGTTTTTAAAAAAATAATAATTAATAATATCACAAAGCGTGCACAAGAAGTGCAGCCCTTAACCGAATCAAACCAGTATCCCCCATGATGTAAGATCACATAGGAGCAGCAGCTCCATGATAGCAGACCATCATACTCTTATTTCATGACAATGAAAACATGGTTTAATGGTAATATTAGTTGGATGGTGATTCTAGAAAAACTAGATTCACTTGAATCCAGATGACACTGATGTATTGTAAAGTTTTTGATATCAGATTTTCATTTTTTTTATCCAAAGGTGTTTATAAATGTTCGATGTCTTGAGTTTACAGACAAGAAAAAAGGTAAAAATCGTGAACAACACTCATCGTGATTTCCCAAATCCCAAACAATAATCAAAACCCATAAACATCCAGATCTCACTCTGGAAGTGTGAAGACAGGATTAGGTTTTCATGAGCAGGATGTGAAGTCATTTCCAGACTAATCTGAAACAATATTCAAGTTTACTGTCTGCATGTTTCCAGTTTTATTCTTCCTGGAAATTAAGCTGCACTTTATTATTGGGTATTTATAGAATGTTCACTGTATTAGAATCCACACCAAGTGTCCGCTATGTAATTATCATTAATGAATGTTACATTAAAACATTACATGCAGATAATTTCACTTGTCAATAACATTAAATAAATATTTCTCCAATCTTGAAACAAGAAATAAATAATAAAACAAAAGCGTGGACCTTACGTTTCCAGATCTGAACTGTGGAGGAAGAGAAAAACTCTTGGTCTCCCGTAGATCATGTTGTGTTGTAATCACACTTTTTTTCTTCTCACATATTGCTTTGAAATTTACACCAGGTCTGTGTGTGTGTGTGTGTGTGTGTGTGTGTGTGTGTGTGTGTGTGTGTGTGTGTGTGTGTGTGTGTGTGTGTGTGTGTGTGTGTGTGTGTGACATCAACAACACACAAACTGTTGGATTTCACCGTAAACCTGCAGCAGAGCTTTGCAGTGTGTTAAAATGGACGCTGACATAGCAATGGAGGCTACTGTTGAATCTGCAGCCGTCCTCAGTGTGTGTGTGTGTGTGTGTGTGTGTGTGTGTGTGTGTGTGTGTGTGTGTGTGTGTGTGTGTGTGTGTGACTCTTATGTAACATAATGGATCCATCCTGACTGCATCATCCTCTCACAGGATGATCTGTCTGAGGGCCACATGAAGCCCTGTCTCTATCCCCACCCCCCACCCCCGTCCACCACCATTCATTTCATTCATTCCACCTTCTGTAGCTGGAATGAACCGACCAGAAATCAGTTTTATCTGTGGGGTCATCCGGTTACTTTTATTTTCAATTTAATCCTATTTATTGAAAATGCAAACGAGTTACGCGTCAGGGGTTCGTATGTCGTGTTATGTCACACAGATGCTCAGGACATGTGAGGTGTCGCTGAAATGTGTGCAGTCATTTGAACAGGATTTTTTTTTTAATCCAACAGAATGTAGGATGAAAACTCGTAAAGATTTACGAAGGTGTAATAAAATATGAATAAGATGGCGGGTGATGTACCCACCGCAGCTCCGTCCTTCATGACGATCTTCTTCACCAGCACCACCCGGCCGGTGCCCGCCGGCGGCTCCCCGGGCATCTCCTCACACCTGCCGCGGGTCACGAAGCATCCATGCTGCGTAGATATCCGCGGTTCTCCCGGTGCTTCCAGGATGAATTCCGTTTGAGCCTCGAAGAGGCTGCGTGGATGAACGGGACCGTGAGAACACAGACGACCGCGTTTAGACGACAACCTAGTGAATTCAACCTGTCATCAGGACGCAGCGCACCTCACCGTCTGTTACCAGCAACCACACACAGCTTCCGGTTTGACTGCTTTCAAAATAAAGGCACGTTGTTTACGATCTAGCAGCACGAAGAGCTGTGTGCTCCAATTTGCTAAATGATACATTTCGTCTTTAATTGAAAGCTATATTGTTAAATAAGGATTTAATTTTGTATTATTATTATTATTATTATTATTATTATTATTATTATCATTATTAATAATAATAATAATAATAATAACAATTCATCCTTTAAACCTCAAACTAGACTGATATTGCTTGCCATTAAATGCTTCCTTTATAAATGCATTTATTTTTTTAAAAATCAACTACAATAAGGTTAAGGTGGTGAATACAGGAAATTTCCCTGTATTATACTAAATTATGTTTTATTGACTTTTCCTGACCATTCAAAATGTGAAAGTGCAAAGTTATATTACAGGAAACTGCTTTTTAATTCCACTTCAACATATAGCGTTACATATTTTCCCTTTAATAAACGAAATAAGTTCTTCAAGATCTCAAACAAAGGTACATTAATTAAGTTAATTTTTGTTGTTCTCATACATTTTTATATCGTGCATTGATTTATGGAATAATACTGTACAATATGTAGGATATACTTTTTGCAGGATCTCCTAAAACTTACAATAAGTTAAAAGTAATATGTTTTTAAGGCCTAAATTTAGACTTTTTTCATCTGTTGCATTATTGGTGTTATTATAATGGTGATTTTACTTGTTGACTGCCATTTCATAGTAAATGGGACAGATAAACTAGTTCTGGATCAATCCGTTTAAATATGACAACTATCGCTTTCGAATCTAAATTAACTTTTATTTTGAATGTCAAATCACTCTACTTCCTTTGTCACTGACGAAACACACTATCGTCGAAGAAATGTTTTGATCGATAAAATGTTTTGAGGACCAAAATCGAAACAGGGTCGGACTAACTAGACTGAACCTGCACACAACACACGTATTGTTTGTAGGTAATGGCAGTGGAGCTAAAATAAGAAAAGAAACAGCTCTGTGACATTTGTGTTATAATGTTCTGGTTATTGAACCTGCACAAGACAGGAAATATGTAACCTTCATAATAAAATCCCTTTGCAAAATATATGCTTATAGTATGACAATGTTTTACATTGTCATACTGATTTTTCTTCTAGTTTTAAAATAAAATTAGTTATTATTCACGTAAACAAGCAATTTTTAAAATATGTGAGCCTTTTAATATTAAAGCCTCCTCGGAGGAACATTTTTATTTTGAAAACAAGGGTTCGTTCCGGTTGTTTTGACAGTTACAGGAGGAAGTGAGGAGCCGGGCACGTCACGTGTCAGCGGCCGCGGGCGTGTGTGTGGAGATTTAATATTATGGAAGGGCGGCAGGGAAACGTGATCGTCCGGATGACGTCATCGTTCATCAGAGCGTTGGCTGAGACCTCAGAGGATGGAGTTCACCTATCGGCTGCAGGTTCAGGCAGTCTGATTTCAGAACAGATTCAGTTCCCTGTTTGTTATTCTTAACGGTAATAACGTCATGACGATAATGTTAATGTCATGTTTGTTCTTCCTCCTCCTCTGCAGGCTGCAGTCCGATACTGACAACAACAACAACGTTATGATTTGTCTTCATGTTTTAATGTATCCTTTGATAGCAGAATGTAACCATCACAGTAAAACTATTATTATCATCATCATCATCATCATCATCATCATCATCATCATCATCATCATTATTAATAGTAGTAGTAATAATAATATTATTATTATTGATAATCATTATTAATAATAGTAATAATAATGATGATGATGATGCTTGTTTATTATTATTAATAAAAATAGTTATTATTATTATTATTATTAATAATAATAATAATAATAATACAAGGTTGAATGTGCAGAGATATTCTATGGTTTGTATTAAAATCTTTACAGACAGAAATGAGCTTTGAACTAGTTTAACAAACTAAACAAATTGAAGACATGTTCAATGACAGTGGTGGACATTTAGCTCAATTGGGGCGCAGAACCCCAATACTCCTTTTTAAATATATGCTATGTGTGAGATATACAATATACTGTAATTTCAGACAAGAGGCTCATTATAGTTTTTCAATTCAGCATCAGTTTTTATGGTCAGCAGATATTTGGAATCTACAAAGTAGATTTCTCATCTTAAATTCTACTCATTCATCACCCATGACCGTTCTTAAAACATACTGTAGAGTGGTACTTGAACTGTCTGCCTCAGAGACTGGCTGACGGTCATCAAACTATTCAGGTATTAAATGTGAGTCAGACATATATTGAATCGGATGTCTGACTCACAATTAATATATATATATATATATATATATATATATATATATATATATATATATATATATATATATATATATATATATATATATATATATATAAAGTACAACAAAAAGACCTTAATACCAACACAGAGATGATCATTTTAAAACAAGACAATAAAAACAATCAAGATTAAAAGTGTTGGTAAAAAACATGAGACAGTAAAAAAAATACCCACAAGTTATGAATAGAGCTTGAGGACGATAGAGCATTTGATTCACACAATGTTAACTTCTTTTAAAATTGACTACCCGTCAATAAAAATAATTAGTATAAAACCATGATAAACCCCAACTCTAGGAGAAAAAAAGAGGTGCAGTATTTTTCTTTATTTTATGAGTATTCCTTTAAAAAATCATCAGCAGACTTCTTTCTTTCTAGGAGTCAATCTTCAGTGATTGCTTCTATCATTCCCCAGACACACCAGAGTGCCGCCATCATCCTCATCCAGTTGTCCATGGATCTGGTCATTTTTTAAAAAATGTTTGAATAAACTAAGGTATCGTCTTCAATCTTAATTTAGAGTTGTCTGAAGAACAAGAAATACCTACAGTATAGTCTATTTAACCCCAAAGGAAACACTGATTTAAAACCCTTATGTTACTGCATGTTAAGGCTCAATGTCACCCATTTCAGTTTTTGCGTAGACCAAAGTACGAGTTATCTTTTCTTTTTTGTCACGAGAATTGGTGACTTATCTTCATCTAGGGTCATGAACTAGAGTATAAAGTCTGACACTCTGATGTTTAATTAAATATTTAATGTTAATGTAATGTACAGAGTTGGTACCGATCCAAAATAAACATGCTTCTTTGATGTGTGTAATTTGACTGCCAGAGACCCAGGTGTGTGTGGAGGAGAGACTTTCTCTCCCTTGTTCTTGTCACTTTTCTCAAACCATGACTTTAACCAACACACTAAAAATGAGCTTCAGGTGTTTTACAGCTGAAGAAGTTTTATTACAGATTTTAAACTTGGATAGTGACGCAGAGGAAGAGATTTCAGAGATAGAGGATCTTTCAGAGACCCTAGGCAATATCATTAATGATTAAAATTGTCAAGTTTCCGACAATGTGGAGGAATCAGAGGACAAGCCTGCCATTGTCTCCATCGATGGAAGCCAAGGATTGTAGCAATCATGATTTACAGAGGGAACATGGATGTCTAAAGATGGCTTTGGTGTGGTCAGCATCACCACACCAAAGCCGAGGTCGACTGTCATCTTCCACTGTCTTCAAGATGATTCCCAGTCCTACAAGATTTGCTGTCACATGAGCTGATCAAATCAGCATTTTAGCTCCCACATCCTTACCAATTGAAAAGATTACACTGGAAATGACTTAGAATGTATTTTTTGGAATGTATTTCAGGAGAAATGGAAGTCACTGGATCAGATTTACTTGCATGCTTTGATTGGAATTATGTTTTTAGCTGGAACGTACCGGTCAAAGAGAGAAGCAACTGCAATTCTATGGGATGAAGAGTATGGAAGTCCAATTTTTCGAGCAGCAATGTGTCTGGAGATATTTCTGAGCCTACTTGACAACCATAAAACCAGAGCTGGTTGACGTGAAAGAGACAAAAATGGGTTGAAATACTCCTTTTGTTGCACAATCCTGGTTCACACGTTACTGAAGATGAGCACCTTGTTACATTTAGGGGGTGCGATCCTTTCAAATAGTACAGCCCAACTAGCCTGATGCACGATAAAGCGAGGGATGACTGTACTGGAAGGCTACCTGAAGAGCATCTGAGAAGAATCAGGGGAGGCGTGTGGTGCTGGAGATGAGGGTGCAGGTTGTAAGGTCATAACATCACACTTGACAACTTTTTTACATCCTACTGTCTTGGAGATGAACTTCAGAAGAAAAAGCTGACTATGATGGAAACAGAAGAAATAAGAAAGAACTTCCCAGTGAAATTCTGAAGATGCAGGGCAGACCTTTTCATTCCTCAATATTTGTTTTACAGAGAAAGCAGCAGTTGTTTCATACTGCCCCAAGAGAAGCAAGAATGCTCTTATAATGAGAACAATGCACACAGACGCATGTCAAACACAAGAGAAGTCAGGAAAGCACTTATGATCCTGGACTACAACTCCACCATAGGAGGTTTTGGCAAAGCGCTAAGATCCACCCCTAAGATCCAAAGCCAGCCCAGCTCGATCCCTAGCAGTGGTATCTGTCAAAGGTCAGCATCAGGTGATCTAACCAATATGCAAGGGATCTAGTGGACACAGGTGTAAATAAACGGAAAAGATGCCAGGACTGTCCCTCCTGAGAGGACAGTAGAACAAGAACCTTTTGTGTGAAATGCAAGAATTTCATCTGCAGAAAGCACACAGTCACATTCTGTCCATCATGTGGAGAGCATTGAATGCGTGGAGCACTGAAAATGTGAGAAAATGGGCAAGTGAAATAAATAAAAAATGCAGAGTGAGAAACTTGAACAAAATAGTTTTATAATAAAGTGTAGTTATGTCTCTGTTCGAAATGTTTACATAATCTAAAATAAATGTATTGATTTAAACTATTTTGTTTTATTTACACTGTTTTGTGTGTATTTACATGGGTCAAAATTTTCTGCCACTTAATAATTGGGGTTTTTTTCTTCAACAAAATACAAATTACAAAACAAAAATTACAAAACCCAAAACCAGTGAAGTTGGGCCGTTTTGCAAATTGTGAATAAAAATAAAATACAGTGATTTGTAAATACCTTTCAACCTATATTCAATTGAATACACATCAAAGACAAGATACTTGATGTTCGAACTGGTAAACTTCGTTATTTTTTGCAAATATTATCTCATTTGGAATTTGTTGCCTCCAACATGTTTCAAAAAAGCTGACACAAGTGGCAAAACAGACTGAGAAATTAGAGGAAAGCTCATCAATCACTTATTTTAAACATCCCACAGGTAAACCAGCTACTTGGGAACAGTTGGGTATTATCTTATTCTTTTCCTTTCGGCTTTTCCCTTCAGGGGTCGCCACAGCGAATCAATTTCCTCCATCTAGCCCTGTCCTTTGAATCCTCTTCTCTCACACCAACTATCTTCATGTCTTCCCTCATTACATCCATAATCCTCCTCTTTGGTCTTCCTCTAGGCCTCCTGCCTGGCAGTTCAAAACTCAGCATCCTTCTACCAATATATTCACTATCTCTCCTCTGGACATGTCCAAACCATCTCAGTCTGGCCTCTCTGACTTTATCTCCAAAACCTCTAACATGTGCTGTCCCTCTGATGTACTCATTCCTGATCCTATCCTTCCTGGTCACTCCCAGAGAGAACCTTAGCATCTTCATCTCTGCTACCTCCAGCTCTGTCTCCTGTCTTTTCTTCAGTGACACTGTCTCTAGACCAAACAACATCGCTGGTCTCACCACAGTTTTGTACACCTTTCCTTTCATTTTAGCTGAAACTCTTCTATCACACATCACACCTGACACTTTCCTCCACCCGTTCCATCCTGCCTGGACACGCTTCTTCACCTCTTTTCCACACTCTCCATTGCTCTGGACTGTTGACCCTAAGTACTTAAAATCCTCCACCTTCTTGATCTCTTCTCCCTGTAACCTCACTCTTCCACTTGGGTCCCTCTCATTCACACTCATGTACTCTGTCTTACTGCGGCTAACCTTCATTCCTCTCCTTTCCAGGACAAACCTCCACCTCTCTAGCTTCTCCTCCACCTGTTCCCTGCTCTCACTGCAGATCACAATGTCATCTGCAAACATCATAGTCCATGGTGATTCCTGTCTAACCTCGTCTGTCAGCCTGTCCATCACCATAGCAACAAGGAGGGGCTCAGAGCTGATCCCTGATGCAGTCCCACCTCCACCTTGAACTCCTCTGTCTCCTACACACACCTCACCACTGTCTTACAGTCCTCATACATGTCCTGCACTGCTCTAACATACTTCTCTGCCACTCCAGACTTCCTCATACAATACCACAGTTCCTCTCTGGGCACCCTGTCATAAGCTTTCTCCAGATCTACAAAAACACAATGCAGCTCCCTCTGGCCTTCTCTGTACTTCTCTATCAACATCCTCAGAGCAAATACTGCATCTGTAGTACTCTTTTTTGGCATGAAACCATACTGCTGCTCACAAATGCTCACTTCTGCCCTTAGTCTAGCTTCCACTACTCTCTCCCATAACTTCATTGTATGGCTCATCAGCTTTATTCCTCTGTAGTTGCCACAACTCTGCACATCTCCCTTGTTATTAAAAATGGGCACCACCACACTTCTCCTCCATTCCTCAGGCATCTTCTCACTATCTAAGATCCTGTTGAACAACCCAGTCAGAAACTCTACTGCCACCTCTCCTAGACACTTCCATACCTCTACAGGTATATCATCAGGACCAACTGCCTTTCCACTCTTCATCCTCTTCAATGCCCTCCTCACTTCATCCTGACTAATCTTTGCTACTTCCTGGTCCACAACAGTCACCTCTTCTAGTCTTTGTTCTCTCTCATTTTCCACGTTCATCAACTCTTCAAAGTACTCTTTCCATCTTCCCATCACACTACTGGCACCTGTCAATAGACTTCCATCCCTATCCTTAATCACCCTAACCTGCTACACGTCCTTCCCATCTCTGTCTCTCTGTCTTGCCAACCTGTATAGATCAGTCTCTCCCTCCTTACTGTCCAACCTAGCATACAAGTCATCATAAGCTTCTTGTTTGGCCTTTTCTACCTCTACCTCTACCTGGGTATTATGATTGGGTATAAAAGAAACTTCCCTGAAATGCTCAGTCATTCAGAAGCAACGATGGGGCAAGGGTCACCACTTGGCGAACAAATGCATGAGCAAATTGTCGAACAGTTAAAGAAAAAACATTTCTCAATGAGCTATTGCAAGGAATTTAGGGATTTGATCATCTACGGTCCGTAATGTCATCAAAAGGTTCAGAGAATCCGGAGAAATTACTGCACGTAAACAGAAAGGCCGAAAACCAACATTGAATGCCCATGACCTTCAATCCCTCAGGTGGTACGGCATCAAAAACCGGCATCACCGTGTAAAGGATATCACTAGGAACACTTCAGAAAATCATTGTCAGTATTTACGGTTCTTCACCAAATCTGAAAGTGCAAGTTAAAACTCTACTATGCAAAGCAAAAGCCATTTATCAACAACATCCAGAAACGCCACAGGCTTCTCTGGAAGCTCATCTAAGATGGACTGATGCGAAGTGGAAAAGTCTTCTGTGTTCTGACGAGTCCGGATTTCAAATTGTTTTTTGAAAATGTGGTCGTCTTGTCCTCTGGACCAAAGAGGAGAAGAACCATCTGGAATGTTACGTACAGACGCTCCTCAACTTCCGTTTTAGTTACGTTCTGAACGGCCGAACGTAATGTGAAAGTGAACAGAAGTTGTTACTGTACGTTCCAGTAATGTGTGACCGTTCATACTGTATGTACATCCATAAATTCTATTAACATACCTTATAAAACACCACTTCTTTTGACTACCACTATCACTTGTAGACTTACGCTTTTGACCAATCATATTTGCTTAGGGTTTACATATACATGATCTCTGTATATTCAAACACAGAGATCACAGATACAATGTCTTAACTCAAGGGTAACACGCGATAACTGGGAAGAGGCAAGGCACATTCAGTCTGTCGTTTGCGCCATGTAAACAATGGACGCAGTGTCAAACGTAAGATCGTTCGAGCGTCTCATACTACGGAGAGTGTGCTAAACTCAAAAATTCACTCAAAATGTTTTTATTTTTTTTACAAAATTATTTTACAGTCAGTTCAAACGTAAAATCGAAAAAACGTAAAAACAAATGAACGTAAGTAGAGGAGCGTCTGTATAGGCACAAAGTTCAAAATCCAGTATCTGTGATGATTTAGGGGTGTATTAGTGCCCAAGGCATGGGCAACTTACTCATGTGTGAAGGCACCGGTAATACTCAAAGGTACATACAGGTTTTGGAACAACATTTGTTGCCATCAAAGCAGCGTCTTCTTCATGGACGCCCCTGTTTATTTCAAGACAGTACCAAGCCACATTCTGCTCATGTTACAACAGCGTTGTAAAAGAGTGCGTGTGCTAGACTGGCCTGCCTGTAGTCCAGACCTGTCCCCCATTGAAAATGTGTGGCGCATTATGAAGCGTAAAATACAACAACGGAGACCCCGATCTGTTGAACAACTTAAGCTGTACATCAAGCAAGAATGGGAAAGAATTCCACCTGAAAAGCTTCAAAAATTCGTCTCCTCAGTTCCAAAACGTTTACTTGAATGATGTTAAAAAGAAAGGCAGTGTAACACAGTGGTAAAAATGCCCCTGTGCCAACTTTTTTTGCAATGTGTTGCTGCCATTCAATTAGAAATTGATGATAAGTTGCAAAAGAAAATAAAGATTCTCATTTCAAATATTAAATATCTTGTCTTTGTAGTGTATTCAATTGAATGAAAGTTGAAAAGGATTTGCCAAGCATTGTATTCTGTTTTTATTTACGATTTACACAACGTGACAACTTCACTGGTTTTAGGTTTGTAAAATCCATGCTGATAGAAAGCCGGGAGAAATTAGTGTCCTGCAAAACTTCTCTAGAGATTCACAGAAAAAAATTGCTGCAGTATTTTCCTAAGCTAAAAAAAAGGAATTTTGTTTTAAAATACAAAATCAACAAAAAGGTAGAAACTTTTTGTCACGCGAAGCAAAGCTAATGAAACTGCTTTAAAAGATGTTAAAAGGAATTAGACATTCTAATCAGCAGCGGATATAGCAGAAAAAATTAAACTCTTCAGCTGGAATTGCACCAGAAGAGAATGTGAACACAAAACAGGTACAAAAATAATATTTTATGGATTATGGACATTGGTACAATTTCCAGTCCAGATGTGAGAATTAATTTAACCAAATGTGTCCTAAATTTGTTATAGTTTATAAATAAATAACAGTAATTAATACTTGTGACTAACAGGCACCTAATATCACAATATTTCCTGGAATTTCTGTAGTAAACTACATTTGTAAATAAGAACCTGTTCTTAATTGCTTGCCTGGTTAAAAAAAGGTTAAATAAAAATAAATAAAATGCCTTAACCAATTACTAATATAAATGAAGCTAGTCGCCATGGAGCTGACCTGCTCTGGTCGGCAGTATACTCGGACACGTTGCTAGGCAACACTGTACCTTGCAGAGGAAAGTGTATCCCACCTGTAAGCTGAGACTCAGAGGATAGCTGTTGGACTGAAGGAATTACTCCCATGTGAGTCAGAGCGACTCCTTCAAACAACAGAAGAAAAGCATCTCGACCGACTGACCTCCACAGGTAGGTTCCATCCTGCTGGTGTCATTTTATAACCCGGACTAGAAAACGTTCAGAGACACACAATCAATTCATAAATTATGGGTGTGGGGAAAAAGCATTTATACATCTGGATATGGATATTTAAATGTGCTATGTTAGAATGGCATCACAGTTTGACACCTGATATTTTATCATTCATAGGAGTTACGGTCCACATGAAACAGGTTACAGCTAGATATTTGGAAGAGTAGAAGAAAAAGATGGAAGTATCTCTCTAATGTGTGTGTGTGTGTGTGTGTGTGTGTGTGTGTGTGTGTGTGTGTGTGTGTGTGTGTGTGTGTGTGTGTGTGTGTGTGTGTGTGTGTGTGTGTGTGTGTGTGTGTGTGTGTGTGTGTGTGTGTGTGTGTGTGTGTGTGTGTGTAGGAGAGACAGACAGCAGTTGTGAAGATGGCTTTGGCCAGTGGCCAGTGGTTGGAGAAAGAGTCAAGAGGCGCTGCCCCTTCCCCCAGGTGGCTCCCATCTTTTAGTACAAAGTCCTGAATCATGTGATAAAATAATTGTTCATTAAAAGTGTTGTGTGGGTAAATATTGTATGTTGTCCCTGCTCATCGGTAGATGACATGTCTTCCATCACAGACATGGCCATGCCTTAGCTCTAGCAGGAAATGTGGCCTTTCTGTTTGGAGGAGCTTCCAGCTTCCACCATGAGGTGAGTCTTTTCACATTTGACCTGAAGCAGCCTGTTGTCACCTTTATTCCTTAGAAACACAGTAAAATAGTTTCATTGTGGATGTAATGATGCATTGTGTTATGTTACATTCAGGAGGACAACAAAGTTTACTATAACGACTTCTACATGCTAACAGGTATGAATTAAAGAAGAAAATTAGAGGCTCAGACTGAAAACATGATATAGTGAATAGATCTCGCTGCTGTCTGTAGTTTCTGCTGGTGATGTGACGTGGGAGGAGATTCCTCAGAGTGGACGTATTCCCTCAGCCCGAGAGGGACACACTCTTTGGTAAGCTGCAGAAAAGATATTCTTTCCATCATATCAACATTTCCTGTAGTGATAATATATGTAATTTGATCTCTGGCCTGTAGAGGGCAGAACATATCCAGGTTGAAGTTCACCTACGGGTCCCTGTGATGCTAATACAGTTTCAAATCCAGATCCCTGAAATCAACATTTACAACCTATCATCAAGATACAGAAATATATTTGACTAATATATTTATTACTAAGGGTTCTAAAATTGCCCAAGCAAGTTTCCTTTCATGTGTTCTGACTTGAGAAAGAATTTTGTGGACTGTCCAAGTCAGCTAAATTTTAGTAGTGTCTAAAAGAAGTTACATCCAAATGTCCCCAAATGTTCGAGTCTAGTCTAAATCCTTTACAAAGACCGAACTATCCTCCAGGAGCAAGGAAACAAGCGGGCTTTTAATTGGGTGAAGGATAGGACCACAGAGGACCAGACTAGACGAAGAGCAGAACAAAAACCCCTATGATGAGTAAAAAAATCAAGGACCGTGACGTCGCCCGGTATGGTGCAACTGGGGCCCCACCCTCGAGCCAGGCCCAGGGTTTGGGGCCCGTATGCGAGTGCCTGGTGGCCGGGCCTCTGCCCACGGGGCACAGCCGGGTTCAGCCCGAAACGACGACGTGGGCCCAACCTCCGGTGGACTCACCACCCGCCAAGGAAAACGTAGGGGATGGGTGCAGTGTGGATTGGGTGGCAGTCATCAGCATGGGGCTCGACGACCCAATCCCTAGACAAAGAGTGTAGCTTTAGGGACAAGGAATGTCACCTCACTGGGAGGAAAAGAGACAGAGTTTGTGAGGGAGGGTGAGAGGTACCCTTGAGAGGAGCTGGACTCTCCACTTTTCTGGTGTTGTCCAAGGTGAGAGGCGGCGGGCTGGTGTGGGCTTGCTTGTGACCTCACAGCTCAGCCGTCATATGTTGGAGTTCACCCTGGTGAATGAGAGGGTAGCGTCCCTGCGCCTTTGGGTTGAGGACAGGTGTCTCACTGCCTTTTCAGCCTAGGGGCCAAATGGCAGTGCGGAATACCTGGACTTCTTGGAGTCCCTGGGAGGGGTACTGAATAGTGCTCAGACTGGGGACTCCATTGTTCTCCTTTGGGACTTCAACGCTCACGTGGGCTATGACAGTGAGACCTGGAAAGGGGTAATTGGAATGAACGGCATCCCCGATCTGAACATGAGTGGTGTTATGTTATTGGACTTCTGTGCTAATTAGAATATGTCCATAACAAACACCTTGTTCAACCACAGGGATGTCCATAAGTGCACATGGCACCAGGATGCCCTATGCCGGTCGATGACCAACTTTGTTGTCAGACAGACCTTCGACCGCGTGTGTTGGACACTCGGGTGAAGAGAGGGGCAGAGCTGTCAACCGATCAACACCTGGTGGGGAGCTGGATCCGCTGTCTGGCCCCCTGGCAGAGCAGGGGGCCGGACAGACTCAGCAGGGCCAAACATGTTTTGAGAGTCTGTTGGGAACCCTCTGTCAGTGAGGTCTTCAACTCCCACCTCCGGGAGAGCTTCTCCCAGATCCCGCAGGAGGCTGGGGACATTGAGTCAGAGTGGACCATGTTCTCCACCTCCATTGTCGAAGCGGCTGCTCGGAGCTGTGGTCGAACGGTCTCTGGTGCCTGTTGCGGCGGTAACCCCTGAGCCTGGTGGTGGACACCGGAAGTAAGGGATGCCGTCAAGCTGAAGAAGGATTCCTATCAGATCTTGAATTGTGGAATTCCGGAGGCAGCTGACAGGTACAGGCAAGCCAGGCGTATTGCAGCTCGAGTGGTCGCAGAGGCAAAATCTCGGGTCTGGGAAGGGTTTGGGGAGGCAATGGAGGAAGACGGTCAGCTTCAAAGAAATTCTGGCAAACCATTCGGCACCTCAGGAGGGGAAAGCGGTGCACAGCCAACACTGTTTACAGTAGCGGCGGAGAGCTGCTGACCTCGACTGAGGATATTGTTGGGCGGTGGAAAGAATACTTTGAGGATCTCCTCAATCCCACTGCCATGTTTTATACAGAAAAAGCAGAGGCTGAGGTCTGAGAGGTGGATTCGTCCATCACCCAGGCTGAAGTCACAGAGGTGGTTGCCAAACTCATGGGTGGGAAAGCACCGGGGGTGGATGAGATTCACCCTGAGTACCTCAAGTCTCTGACACCTCTCTGTAAAATCACATGGCAGTCGGGACAGTACCTCTGGATTGGCAGACCGGGCGGTGGTCCCTCTTTGCAAAAAGGGGGACCGGAGGGTGTGTTCCAACTATAGGGGGATCACACTCCTCAGCCTCCCGGGGAAAGTCTATTCCAGGGTACTGGAGAGGGGGATTAGACCGATAGTCGTGCCGCGGATTCAAGAGGAACAATGCGGTTTTCGTCCCGGTTGTGGAACACTGAACCTGCTCTACACTGTATATCAAGTCCTCGAGGGTTCATGGGTGTTTGCCCAACCAATCCAAATGTGTTTTGTGGATCTGGAGAAGGCATTCGATCATGTCCCTCGTGGTATCTTGTGGGGAGTGCTTTGGGAGTATGGGGTCCGGGGCCCTTTGCTGAGGGCTGTCTGGTCCCTGTATGACCGAAGCCAGAGCTTGGTTCACATTGCCGGCAGTCAGACCTGTTCCAGGTGTATGTTGGACTCCGGCAGGGTTGCCCTCTATCACCCGTTCTGTTCAAAATCTTTATGGACAGAATTTCTAGGCGCAGCCAGGGTCCGGAGGGGTCCGGTTTAGGGACCAAAGGATTTGATCTCTGATATTTGCAGACAATGTTGTCCTATTAGCCTCATCAAACCTGGGCCTCCAGCGTGCACTGGAACGGTTTGCAGCTGAGTGTGACGCGAGTGGGATGAGGGCCAGCACCTCTAAATCCGAGGCCATGATTCTCGACCGGAAAAGGGTGGTTTGCCCTCTTTGGGTCGGTGGAGAGTCCTTACCCCAAGTGGAGGAGTTTAAGTATCTTGGGGTCTTGTTCACGGGTGAGGGAAGGATGGAACGTGAGATTGACAGACGGATCGGTGCAGCTTCTGCAGTGATGCAGTCGTTGTGGTGGTGAAGAAAGAGCTGAGTCGTAAGACGAAGCTCTCGATTTACCGGTCAATCTATACACCTACTCTTACCTATGGTCATGACCTTTGGGTCATGACCGAAAGAACAAGTGGCTGAAATGAGTTTTCTCCGTAGAGTGCCTGGGCGCACCCTTAGAGATAGGGTGAGGACCTCAGTCACCAGGGAGGAGCTCGAAGTAGAGCCGCTGCTCCTCTGCCTTAAACGGAGCCAGCTATGGTGGCTCGGGCATCTGTTCCGGATGCCGACTGGACGCCTCCCCAGGGATGTGTCCAGTCAGAAGACCCAATACAGCGGTTTTTTTCTTGTTTTTTGTGCCTTGTCTCTCCGTGTGTTTGTCCATCTTTGTCACGTCCATCTTTGTCATGTCTACTTACCCCAAGGCGCTCATACTCCCGTGAGTTTCTGCTCGACATACGCAGAACAACTTTATTGTACTTACACCCAGCGGACGCAGAAGTGCTGCGCGAGTGCGGCCTGCTCCGGAGGCCTGCTCAACCACCGACCCCCACTCCTGCTCCCCGCACGCAGTGGAAGCGCCACAAACGGAACATGCGAAAGCAGAAGCGGGGCAAGCACGGAGGCATCCGGGCTAGGCTACCAGCTAGCTCTCACCGGCCAGCTATCCCGACCATCACACTCGCCAACGTACGCTCGCTGGACAATAAACTGGACTACATCTGCCTGCATCAGGGAATGCTTGGTGCCGCGACGCTGCTGTGGTCTGCACACACTGCTCAAAGATGTCTTCACAGACACCATCTCCCTGAGCCAGGCTGTTGTCCCTACTTGCCTCAAAGCCACCACCATTATCCCGGTCCCAAAGAAGTCGCCCCCATCCGGCTTCAACGACTACCGCCAAGTTGCACTCACTCCCATCCTCATGAAGCGCTTCGTCATGCAGCACATCAAGTCTGTCCTCCCTTCAACCCTGGACCCTTTTCAGTTTGCTTACCGGTCCAACCACTCGACTGATGATGCCATCTCCATTACACTACACTCAACCCTCACCCACCTGGAGACAAAAGTCTCATACGCCAAAACGCTGTTCATCGACTTCAGCTCAGCATTCAACACAATCATCCCCCAGCAGCTAATCCACAAACTGGACCAGCTTGGACTCATCACATCCATATGAAACTGGCTGCTGGACTTCCTGACAGGGAGACCACAGGCAGTTTGAGTTGATAACACCTCCAGTACCATCATGCTGAACATGGGAGCCCCCCAAGGATGTGTTCTGAGCCCCCTCTTCACTCTGTTAACCCACGACTGCCAACTTTCAGCTCCAACCAACTTTCAGCTCCAACCTCTTCATCAAGTTTGCAGACGACACGACTGTGGTGGGTCTCATCAACAACAATGATGAGACAGCCTACAGGAATGAGGTGGGCCTCCTGGTTTTGTGGTGCAAGGACAACAATCTCCATCTGAATGTGGAGAAGACAAAGGAGATTGTTGTGGACTTTAGGAGAGCACGAACCCAGCACGCTCCACTAACCATCAACGGTGCTTCAGTTGAAAGGGACAGCACCAAGTTCCTGGGTGTGCACATCTCCAAGGACCTGTCCCGTGACTGCAACACCTCATCGCTGGCCAAAAAAGCCCAACAACGCCTCTACTTCCTCCACAAACTGAGGAGAGCAAGAGCCCCACCCCCCATCATGCTGACTTTCTACAGAGGCACCATTGAGAGCATCCTGACCAGCTGCATCACCGTGTGGTACGCCGCCTGCACCGTTTCCTGCCACAAGACCCTGCAGCACATTGTGAGAGCAGCTGAAAAGATCACTGGTGTCTCTCTCCCTTTCCTCACAGACATTTACAACACCCGCCTCACCCACAAAGCCATCAGCATTGCAGGTGATCCCAGCCCCCTGTCACAGCCTTTTCAGCCTGCTGCCATCAGGTAGGAGACTGCAGAGTCTGGGGCCAGAACCAGCAGGCTCAAGGACAGTTTCTTTCACCAGGAGGTCAGGAGGCTCAACTCCCTCCCTACTCTGCCCCCCTGCCATAGCCTTGAACTCTACCCTCACACTGCCCTGCCCTCCCCCCAGCACCTGACTACTTATCTTCCCCCCCCCCCCGTCAACTCAGGGACTGCGCACACGTCACCTCCCCTATGAGATTAGAGTGTATAGAGATGTTAACCACCCCTGTGTTGTACTGCCTGTTGTACTATCTACCATGGGTCAGAGAGGACTGCAATTTCATCTGTGCTGTATGTCGTGCATATATGGTACATTTGACAATAAAACTGACTGACTTTTGACACACTGGAGGGACTATGCCTCTCGGCTGGCCTGGGAACGCCACGTCCACACCAGTTCATCTTCCCCCAGAATGAAGGAATAAATTAGCTCCATGAAATGCTTCTTTATAAAAGACATATTTACAACTGTACACCACCTCCTTTGTGGACAGTCCACAAAGGAGGTGTCTGGGGAAAGGGAAGTATGGGCATCACTCCTGAGACTGTTGGCCCCGTGACCCGGCCCAGGATAAGTGGTAGATGATGGATGGATGGATAGATGCATTGATGGATGGATAAGACCACAGAGGAGTGCAAGAACAACATTGACTGCTATGATAGTCGAGAGATTATAGTCTGTAGTATTATATTATACTATACTAGCGGGAACCCGTTGAAATTCCACAATAAAACAATAATATCAGACTTTGTTTTCTTTTTTTTCTTTGCTGTCACAAGAAAACAAATCGATGTGTCCGACGAAGCCGTAAATGCTCCGTGTGTGTGGGACGGACGAACGCGAAGACGTAGGCCGCTTCGTCTTTACGGTCCGGCCATCCGGGTAGACGCCGGCTTCGTGAGCTCGGTCCTGGTGAATAAAGCATCAGGGTTCCCCACACGACAACGTAAGGTCCATCACAGTCAAAGAATATAAACCGCTATGTTTGACGAAGCCAAGACAGCTCCATAAGTGAGAGACATGGACAAATGTGAAGACCAGAGCTAACTCGGCTAGCGGCCTGAACTTTTGGGTAGACGCCGGAAGCGTGACAGCATGAGGTTTTTAAGTGAGCTTATTCAAATATACTGTATAGGTGGGGATTACTAGCAGGAAACTGAAATTTCCATGATAATGACAATAATAACACTTCATACCAAACATATGACAACAAATGTATTGGTATTATAAACCAAGCGCACCCAATGTAGTCAAATATTAATGTGGTGACGTAACATGGATTGCGCTTAAAGACTGTTTTTGTCAGATGCCCCAGGAGCATTTTGGATACTACCTGGATTGTCCCATTCCAAACGTAAACCATAGCTGGACAGACTGCTGGTGCTAGCAGCTAGTTTCACTCAGAAATCGTTTTCTGTGTCCTTCCTGCTGTTTGGACTCTCTGCTCACAAACATGATAATTGTTGGAACGGTTAGGACACTCTAAAATTATGTTAACTGGGAAGTCCATGTATAGTTAGTGATGTGCAAATGAAGCCCCATGAAGCATTGAAGCTTTTCATCCCAATCGGTTCACTGCGGTTCAAAGCTTCTTGAGGCTTCATATGCTCTAGTACGACACCTACTGGAGGGTAAAATATCATTTGGCATGAGTGTAAAGTGTGTGGCACGCACAGAATGGACGGAGTTAAAGCAATTTACAGTAACAACAATCAAGCAATTTTCTGACGTATAACAGCTCCACGTCAAAGACGCGTTGATAAACATGCTGACAGATGGATATTTGTTCGTCTGTTTGTATCTTTGAAAAAAGATATCAATAAAAAGTTTATATATTTATTCATTCACATTCCCACATTCACGCCATAGACTCCAACGACAGTTCTGGGTCCGCCTGCTGGTGGGAGAACTCTGTGATGGGTCCGCTTGGTTTAGAATGACGATGGAGCAGTGTTTGGCATGAGGCCTGATATTGTTTTATCATAGATTATTATCTGCTACAACAAAAACACTGAATACGATAACCTCATGTTTGTCCTTAACATGAAGCTACTTCATTCTTCTGGTTAGTTTAACATAATCCTAACGTGTCACTGATGTAACCTGAGTGAAGAATGGCGTTTATGTCCACTGAGGCTCGTGGTAACATTTATGTCTCATTTGTCCTCCCTCTGTCCTCCTCCTTCTGTCTTCTGGACTTAAACTGGTGGAAAACTTAAAGACCAGAAGTAGCTCTATTTAGAAAACTGTTGTTAGATGAGTTACTTTACTTGTTTACAAGAAATGAATATAATATGAAAACAGAAAAACATTGACGATAATCAAACACTCAGTGTTAACATGACTGAAACATAATGACTTGAAATCTTTCTAAAGAGTGTAGTCGATAGAAACAAACTAAAGTAAAAGTCTTTTAGATTACATGCAGTTCACTGTCCTTGAATGTTTTGGTGACAATATATAGAAAAGTACTTCCTGTTTCCTTTTGAGTGTTGTGAAAGGGAAGCTGTATTTGTTTGGAGGAGCGTCCAGTGCCGATGCCAGAGAGTGTCTTCCAGGGGTTTACAGCTTCGATATAGGTGAGGGCGCCTTGAGATTAAAACTAAGAGAAAAGAGTTGAGAAAAACCTAACCTAGCAGTGGTGTCTGTTTTCTTGTAGTGTCTCTGACCTGGGATTACTTCACAATCAGTGGTGTGGCCCTCAGGAGCCTCAGACACAGCTCTGTTGCTGTGAGAGACAACATCTACGTGTATGGAGGCATTGTGGGAGGAAGTCCAACCAACGACCTCATGGTGTTCAACACAGGTCATCACATCATCCTATACTAAACCCCTTCCTCAACATTACATATAATTACATCAACTTTCTTCAGTCTATGAAAATCAGCTGATCGGTTTTGTTTGTTGTTTATATTTATTCTGACTTCCTGTCTGATCTCTTTCAGTGTCTCTCACTTGGACTCCAGTCAAAACTAATGGATCGCTGCCACCTGCCCTGTGAGACAATATTAGTTTATGAAGAGATTTTTTTTAGGTGTTTCTATGATAAAATGCTTTGTATTAAATTAACCCACTCACCTTGTGTCCTTTAGATATTAACCCTTCACTGAACATGGACACAGAAACAATTAGAACTAGAACCAATGCAGTCACAGACTGCAACATCCTGCAACACATCTGAATTCAAAATTTTACCCTGACCGACTTGCATAGGTCATAGATCAAAGCCAGTGCTCTGATCTACTGTCATAGCTCAAAGCACTAGCTTTGATTTACGGTCTTACACTGGCCTTCTCCCTCCTATTTCTATCTTATCCAATTTCTGGGTGAACAAAAGTTGAAATTTGACCTACATCTAGTTTTCTTAAGGTCAAGGTCGTCATCTCATTTTCATCCCCTTTGCTGCCCGAATAATGTGCTATTTGTTCCATCTTTCTATCTGCAACGGTTGCAAAGATATTTGCTGGACTAACGAACAGACGGACGAACGGACAAACACACGGAACACTGGCAATTACAATACATCACCGCTTTGAAGCGGGATGTAATTATTAAATGTATATCAAACAAGACTCAAATGCCTTGTGAAAAAAAAAAGATTGCTTTTTACAGGCTAACGGTTAGAATATTTTTAGTCTAGAGTCACTCTTGTGGCCACTCTGTCGGATTTTCAAAGGCGAGTGTGTTCAGAGGTGAAGTGCACAGTTTGCACCATTACAAGACGTGTGTGTGTGTGTGTGTGTGTGTGTGTGTGTGTGTGTGTGTGTGTGTGTGTGTGTGTGTGTGTGTGTGTGTGTGTGTGTGTGTGTGTGTGTGTGTGTGTGTGTGTGTGCGAGTGTGTGTGTAGGATGCTGACATGCCTACTTCCCATACTGTCCTAGACCTCAACAGATAAATCCACCCTTTTGTATACCAGACTTTGTGTTCTCTTTATGTATGTCTGCGTTTTTCCGTGTTCTTTCTCACCAGACTGCATTCCACAGAATTCTAATGTGTGTGTGTGTGTGTGTGTGTGTGTGTGTGTGTGTGTGTGTGTGTGTGTGTGTGTGTGTGTGTGTGTGTGTGTGTGTGTGTGTGTGTGTGTGTGTGTGTGTGTGTGTGTGTGTGTGTGTGTGTGTGTGTGTAGATCTGGTCAGAGCTTTGCTCTGGTTGGAGATCAGGCGTTCATGTTTGGAGGTTTTGACGAAGCTGGAGACTTCTGTAAAGACCTGCATGTCCTCAACACAGGTGAAGCTTCAAGTCCTCTCTGATGCTTTTTATGAACGTGGGTACTTTTGAACAATATAACACAACAATTAAACATGGTTCACACACAGGTACAACACTAGAATGTGCCCCCACCATGCCATCAAAAGTCGACTAATTGGGAAAGAGTTTTCAGAGCAGAAATATAAAGGATACCGTTAAACATTCCAACTCTGGCCATGTAAGCTGAAGCTGTTCTGATTAATTATGGCATCAAATTTTACACAACATCAGTTTTTATTGATCTCATTTTGAGTTAACCTCCATTAGTGAATTATCATTTTTGTTGATTAACCAGAAATCAATAATGATACCAGTGTGAGTCCAGATGTCAACACAATTTATGTCATCCTACATCCTCTCTGGATGAACTGCTGCCTCAGAACTATTCTGTCCTTCAGTGTCTGAAAGACAAACAAGAAACTTCTTTTTTATTATTTGATGAGCAAAACTGATGCGGATGTTAGCCATGAGTTTCCCCTCATAGGTTAAGGCTGTTCAGCATTTTGTGTCACGTCTGTTAAAAATGGAAGGTGCCAAAATGCATTTTTCTGGTACCAAATGTGGAGCTGGACCGCATCTGGCCCGCAGGCCTTAGTTTGGGAACCACTATTTTATAGTGTTCTCTCGCTTATTTGCACTTCGAGATGTACGGCTTCACTAAAACACAGATATATATATATATAATATTTGTCCTCGGTAAGATGTAAGCTTCATATCGTTGAGGATAAGGGAGAGAGCGAGATGCGAGGAGCAAGTTTCTCCCATGTGCCGTGATCATGTGATACCGTACGCGTATGATACTGGCTGGCAGCATCCGTGTGTGTGCTGCAAGTTTACTTTTACCCTGTGAGGAATTATTTCTTTGTAAAACCATTGCAACGGCTTCCAAATGTGCTGCTGGTTTGAAATCAGTATGGGGAGGGTGCATAAACATTTAAATTATACATATATAATAAAGATTTGATAGATAGATAGATAGATAGATAGATAGATAGATAGATAGATAGATAGATAGATAGATAGATAGATAGATAGATAGATAGATAGATAGATAGATAGATAGATAGATAGATAGATAGATAGATAGATAGATAGATAGATAGATAGATAGATAGATAGGCGCTGTGTGACAGCAGTCTGTCGCTGAAGGTGCTCCTCTGCTGGGAGAAGGTGGTGTGCAGGGCCGCTATATCAGGGATTCTTGTTTTTCTCGTGTGGTTCTGGAACACGTTAACTGCGAGTAATGAGGGATTACTGCGTTTCCATTCAGCTAATGTCATTTCATTCTGGGGTGGCAGTAGCTCAGTCCGCTAAGTCTTGGACTGTGGAGTGGAAGTCACCAGTTCAAGACCCAGGTGGACCATAAAGTTTGGAGTGTGAGCTGGCAGTGGGAGGTGTTGACTCACCTCCTGAGCACTGCTGAGGTGCCCTTGAGCAAGCTTCCGCTACAAATGATTATGGATGACTCTTACAGTTTTCTTGGTAGATTCAGAAATGATTTAACATGTCTGATGATTGTAAAAATTGTGTTCTTTAACTGTAGGGAGAAGAAAAACACTTCATAGTTTTACAGATTATTCAATAACTGTCCTCTGATCCATTTCCAGAAAACTTGGTGTGGCAGAAATGGGAGGTGAAGGGAGAAGCACCTGCAGCCTGTAGTGGACAAACACTGACTGCACACCATGATAAAGTACACACACACACACACACACACGAAGGTAATTTGTCATGTGGTGTCCAGATGCGTCATAAATCACCATGGCAGCCAAGTAAAACTGTCCACAGTTCTGTAGTGTAGGTTTTTCAGGAAGATGTCTCCTGAGGTTACCTGGTGAAGACTTGCTTCACAGCGTTGTAGAACAGACTTCACATTTGTTCCAGCAAAAACAATTTAGCATTCTGTATTTTTTTTTCAATTGGAAAAGAAAAGGTTTTTACAGTTTTTTAAAGTTGTTAACATGCAGGGGTCAGAACTGAAACCGCTTTGTCAAAAACTACTCATAGAGTCACCAAAAACAAAATGCGGAGTATCCGGAGAAAACTGCACCACTTTTCATCGCTCTCAAACTACAGTATATACATTCAGTGACCAGTTACCAAAATCCATGAAGTCTTTTCTCACTCAGTCCCCAAACTGCTAAACACTAAACTAATGGAGGGCATTTTGAAAAGCTAACAGTGTTTAAAACCATTGCCGTTTTGTCCCCCAATCGTTAACAAGCATCGGTCAGTCGTGAAGCTGCTTTATCAGAACTCTTCACATTCTGATCACCAGTATTCAGAACACACGTCTCACAATCAGCTCACTCAGGTATCAATCTCAGGGTTCACCCCTCAGGTTAATAACATTTCTTATTTGTGTGCAGGATATCTACCTGTTCGGTGGCACAAATGACGACACGATGACATCTTCCAATGAAATCTATAAACTGAGTATAGGTGAGTAAATTAAATTAACTGGAAAAATAAATCTGAAGAGGGCAACACGGTGACGCAGCGGGTAGCGCTGTCGCCGCGCAGCAAGGCAGGTTCGAGTCCCGCTCTGTGCGGAGTTTGCATGTTCTCCCCGTGTCTGTATGGGTTCTCTCCGGTTCTCCGGCTTCCTCACACCTACAAAAACGTGCTGAAAATGACTGACTGATTGAATAAATCGGAAGAATGTGAAGGGATATTTTCCTGTGTTTCTCCAGCTAAGATGAAGTGGAAGGTTCCCCTGTACGTTGGGATTCCACCAGCCCGTCGTCATGGACACACCACCTTCATTCTCCATAGCCACGTCAGTGTACATTGCCTTAAATTATCCAATCATACCTTCATAATTTGTCGAGTCTTGTAAAGGATACCCTTTTTTGGTCACAGTTCCTTTTGTCCACAGTTGTTTGTTTTTGGAGGGACGAATGAAGAGCAAGAGTTTAATGACCTGAGGGTGATGAAAATCATCAACCCCTCTGAGAGACAACCAGGTACGTGAGTCATGCCTATTGTCGGATCAAAGGGAACAGAATGGAGTTCATCCAAACTTAACTTTAACTACATTAACAGTCACTTAACTTGGGGGACAATCAAGGACCCATAAAGGGGTCACACTAAAACCAGCTGATGGCTGTGTTACATTTATGGTGTTACACACTGACACTTCTATCTCCATGGCTTTCATGATTTCTGGTTCTTTAATTCTTATTTAAGGGAAGTTGACCGAAAGCCAATTATAGGTAGCGTAGTAGCAATATCCAATGGGAAGCTAAGGAATCAGACTAAGCTCTTTCAGGGGCCAATCAGATTTCAGGTGGACCCAGTGCCATTCTCGTCCCAACTGTGAATCCACTAATGCATAGTAATGTCTGAATGGTGCCCCATGGCGCTTTGAACTATTTGCAACATTTGTGCCGGGTGACTGTAGTGCAACCACACAATGGTCAATGAGCCCAGAAAACATCGCTTTGACGTTTAATGTATTGCATATATATTCTCAAAAAAACTGAATATGATTGAATTTATTAATCCTTGCTTGCTATATTGTAGCCTTATATTATAGGAAATTGATTCATGATTGATCCTTGCAGAATTCAATAAAGCAATAAGAGATATAGATTACATGTTCATGCATGTCTATTTAATATAAATATTAGGGATAAGCAAGTACACCACTATCTGTATCTGTATCTGTCCAACAATCTAAACTATCGGTATCCGTATCTGTACTTGGAATGGGCGGGACTTAAACCAGAATGGGTGTGGTTTGACTGGAAATGGGTGGGGCTTAAATCAGTACATTAATCCTGAAGTTGTTATATTTATTGTTTATTTTAAAATTATTTACAGAACAGCCTCAAAATTGAGATTCAAATCAATGTTTTTGATCGCAAAAGTAAGAGAACTATTTATGGAACATAGGTTTTCTTAAGAACGCAGAACATTCATTCATTCAATTTCTGTCGCTTTATCCGCCGTAGCGTGTTACGGGGAGCTGGAGCCTATCTCAGCTGGCATAGGGCGTGAGGCGGGGGACACTCCGGGCACGACGCCAGTGCACCGCTGAGTCACACACTCCTGCGGGCAATTTGGGACCGGCCAATCAACCTGAAGCACATATTTTTGGGGGTGGGAGGAGCCACGCAGACACGGGAAGAGCCTGTAAACTTCGCACAGAGCTGGACTCAAACCCGGAACCGCCATGTTGTGTGGCGACAGGACATGAATATTCTTAAGTGTGTAGGAGCCCAATGACGCTTTGGATGCTGTAGATAATTGGACACAAGGGATAAAAAGGAATCAATTGAATGAATATTTACAGAACAGCCTCAGAATTGAGAGTCAATGGTTTTGATCACAATAGTAAAGGAACTATTTACAGAACAAGTTTTTTATGAACTCAGAACATGAATTGCATTAATGAACATAACGCGTGCAATAGAACGTTATGAACTACAAAGTATGCATGAACAAGAATTGCCATACTCAACACAACTTTCTAACTAAAAAAAAAATTCTAATTTTTTTCACAACTTTCTAACTTTCTTTTTTTTTTAATGATCAAACTGCTTTTTTTCCAATTATTTTTATCACCTAGTGTTCTTGTCTCCGTAGGTTCTCAGTTGTCCATGTCATGGTTATCCAAAGCTTGTTTAAGTCAATCCACTGGACGTTAAGAAAGTTCTTGAAGACGTTTCGTCTGTCATCCAAGAGACTTCTTCAGTTCTGATGGTGGCTGATAATGTCCCAGCTTATTAACCCTGTGGGGTGTGGTCAGTGCTATTTACATTCCAACTACCCATCTGGCTCCTCAATGATTGTTGGTGGGGGTGTCAAAGGGGGTCGTTGAAATGTGAGTTTCACCTTTGTATGCTAATGAGGGTCATTAGCATGAGACACATCACCTGGGTCAATCCACTGAGACAACCTTTTTGGGATTTTTGAAAGGACATGATTATAAATGGGAGAAAGGTGATGTCACACACCACCCCCTCTATTCAGAGATGGCTTCTCCACTTTGACGTGGATGGCCTCTTTCACTCCTCTCTCAAACCATTTATCTTCCCTGTCCAAGATCTGAACATCAGTGTCCTGAAATGAGTGTCCCTCTTCCTGGGGGGTGGGCACACTGCTGAGTCCTGTCCTGATGTGTTGGCTCTTCTGTGTTGAGCCATACGTCTGTGCAGTGGTTGTTTGGTTTCCCCTATGTACACATCTGAGCATTCCTCGTTGCATTTAACTGCATACACCAGATTGCTCTTCTGACTGGTTGGAATGTGTTGGAACGTGAATAGCACTGACCACACCCCACAGGGTTAATAAGCTGGGACATGATCAGCCACCTTCAGAACTGAAGAAGAGTCTTGGATGAGAGACGAAACGTCTTCAAGAGAATTCTAAACGTCCAGTGGATTGACTTAAACAGCTGTGGATAACCCAGTGTTCTTGCAATCTTTTTTCACACAAAGTTAAACAAAGTTTATTAAGTTGTTTGTGTGTGTCTTTGTCTGTGCATGTGTGTGTGACTGAGTGACACACACGCACAGAAATTAAAATCTACTTAGTTCGGCGCCACCAGTTCAAAATGTTCCCATACTTGAGATCTCTTTCTGGTTGGTTCCACTGTAAAGCAATTAGAAAGTAAACCATCATCAATCCAAACGCTAATCTTATAAATCCAGAAGGTATTGACATGATATGCAGCGCACCGCGCTGTTTCATCCATTTAAAACATCTAGGACCGGCCGGTGTTTCGATCCCCGCGCATTGATCCAGACCACTAAACTGATTGACCTGGTGGATGAAGCACTTAATGTTTCGAAGCACTTGAGTGTTTCAAATGTCATCAGTCACGTGGTTGTACCATGTTTGAAGCAGGCTTCAAAGCCTGGGCGTGTATTAGAGCGCCAAAACAAAGCAGACATCACTACGTAATGCATATACTCACCTTCATGCTGATGGAGAGATAAAAGTTTATTTAATTGAAATTTTCTTCTTTTTTTTTTTTTTCAAAAAAAGAAAATTTAAATTTTCCAAGGAACCGTCACCTTATTGTCATGGAGAGGTTTGTGTGCCCTGAGGATCCTGGGAGCTATGTTGTCGGGAATCTTGTACTCCTGGTAGGGTCACCCAAGGCAAACAGGTCTCAGGTGAAGGGCCAGACAAAGAAGGATTCAGCAGAGCCCATGAAAAAACGGAAAAGGGAAAAATGTGACCCAGCCCGGAGGAAGCCCACGTCTGGAGCCAGACCTGGACGGAGGGGCCTGTCAGCCGGGCCCCATGGCAGACCCGGAGCCCGGCCAGGCTCAGCTCACAAAGGCAACGTGGACTCTTCCCACCCCTGTGGACCCACCACCCGCAGGGCAGACCGATGGGGTTGGGTGCGCTGCCATATGGGTGGCAGTGATGACAGGGGGTCACGACGGACCAGACCCAGGCGGCAGAAGTTGGCTTTGGGGACGTGGAATGTCACCTCACTGGCGGGGAAGGAGCCGGAGCTTGTGTTGGAGGTGGAGCGTTACCAGTTGGACGTGGTGGAGCTTACCTCCATGCATAGCCTCACTTCTGCATCCAAACTCCTGGATAGGGGTTGGACCTTGTTTTACTCAGGCGTGAGGCGCAGGGCGGGTGTGGGGATACTCACAAACCCCCGGCTGAACGCCGCTGTGTTGGAGTTTACCCCGGTGGGTGAGAGGGTCGCTTCCCTACGCCTTAAGGCTGTGGGGGGGGGAAATTCTGACTGTTATTTGTGCATACGCACCAAATATCAGTTCAGAGTATTCGGCCTTCTTGGGGTCCCTAAATGGGGTCCTTGACTGATCCCTGCAGGGGACTCCATTGTTCTCCTGGGGGACTTCAATGCACACGTCGACAATGATGGAGACACCTGGAGGGGCATGATTGGGAGGAATAGCCTCCCTGATCTGAACCCGAGCGGTGTTATGTTGGTGGACTTCTGTGCTAGTCACAGA